>NC_142939.1:52647095-52654595 GCF_046866305.1 Octopus bimaculoides | reverse complement strand
TATCGATTAGTTCCGAGGCTTTTTAAGAAGCACCAGAATTAATATTCCACACTCATCTTCCATAAACATAAAATGATATTAATATTACTTTCAATTCAAGATAGAACTTCAAGGAAGTAATACCTTCTAACTTGACTTACACAGAGCTGCCAAGTAACCATAATTCTAGAATCAATATTCATCTTATTCTTTTTTGGTAACCTGGAATATAAACTAAGACTAGAAGCACTTAAGGTTTAGACATCTTGGTTCTATATTTTTAATGTATTTTCTCAAAGACATTTATTCTAATAGTTCCAAAGAAATGCCACACTTTGCCTTTTATAAAAGAATTGACCTATACCAATCAATTCTCAAATAGATCTTTTAAACAGTCAATGTAATTATTTTTTTCCTCAGTATTGCTATCAGCCTGAATGTGTATGCATGTTTGACTGTATATATATATATATATATATATATATATATATATATACATATATAGTTAGATAGATATAAATATCATAAATATATAAATATATATAAACACACACATACACACACACACACACACACACATATATATATATATATATATATACATATATATATATATATATATATATATATATATATATATATATATACATATATATAAATATATGTGTATGTGTGTGTGTGTTTACATATATTTATATATTTACGATATTTATATATATCTAACTATCTATCTATAGATAGATAGATAGATAGATATGCATATATATATAAGTTGAAAAAATTTGGTGCAACAGATACATGTGGATATGCATTTTGTATATGGGTGTATATTTATATATATACATATATATATATATATATATATATATATATATATATATATATATATGTATGTATATAGGTGTGTGTGTGTGTATATATATCTATATGAATGTGTGTATGTATATATATATATATATATACATATATATACATATATATATGTATGTATATATTTATTTATATGCACACATGCATATATAGAGAACTATATATGTGTTTATGAGTACTTGAGAATGTATGTGAGTTCTTGTTTGCATGTGTGAGTGTGCATGTGGGCATGTGTGTGCATCTGTGTGCAAATATATCTATGTTTGCTGGAGCACAATCATCAATATTTATATTTGCTGTTATTTTATATATATATATGTTCTTTATCAGATTTTGGCAAATGGTGACAAACAATGAAAAGACATTATTAGGGTAGTGAATAATCCTCACACACACACACACACACACACACACACACACACACTCTCTCTCTCTCTATCTCTCTCTCTCTATCTCTATCTCTCTCTCTCTCTCTCTCTTTCTCTCTCTCTCTCTCTCTCTCTCTCTCTCTCTCTCTCTATATATATATATATATATATATATATATATATATATTTATATATATATATATATATATATCTTTCTCCCTCCCTCTCTACTTTCTGCTCCTCTCTCTCTCTTTCTTTGTCTTTCTCTTCTTCTCTGTCTCTGTCTCTCTCTCTCTCTCTCTCTCTCTCTCTCTCTCTCTCTCTCTCTAAACTTCATTCTCGAGTAGTTTGTCCGATTTTTCCCTACCTCTCAAGATTTTTACCAGTGAAGTTATAAAGATCAATTCTTGCATTAATAACTACTTACCAAAAAAAAAAAAGAAAGAAATAAGCAGAGAAAAATACGAATATAACTAATAATGAATAAACAAATATATAAAAAAAAGATTTCATTAAAGGCAGATTTAATGATTTTATTTGAACTGTAAAAGTGAATCCACTTTGCACAGAAAATTTGACATTTATTATAAACTGCTAGTAGTCTGGTTTTGCCCTTTTTACAGTCAAGTCCATTTCCAATGACAAAGTCATTTATAACAAAACTACAAGAAATTAGTAAAGTTATATGATGAAGGCTTCCATTTTATAAGGATGTCCATGATGATTTTAGTTGAAATCAAGGATAGAATTTCAATTCAAATTACCACTTTTTAATATACATACACACATATGTGTGTGTGTATGATACATTTGCATGTGTGGATGTGTGTGCATTCATATGTATTCATATATGTATATACATATATATATATATTCATATATATATATATATATATATATATATATATATATATATATATATATATATATATATATATATATAATGTATGTCTGTGCATATGTATGTATTGAAGTGTATGTGCGTTCATAAATGCATATACATACATATGGGAGCATGCATGCATATATATCATCTTCATCATCATCTTCATCATCATCTTTATCATCATCACTTAACGTCCATTTTCCATGTTGAACGGTTTGACTGGGGACTGGCAAGCCAGTAGGCTGTGCCAGGTTCCAATCTGATCAGGCAAGGTTTCTACAGCTGGATGCCATTCCTAACACCAACCACTCCGAGATTGTAGTGGGTGTTTTTTATGTGCCACCAACATGGGAGCCAGTCAGGGAACACTGGCATCAACCACGTTCAGATGGTGCTTTTTATGTGCCACTGGCACAGGAGCCAGTTGGTGGTGGGGACTGGCATTGACCACATTCTGATGGTGCATTTTACATGTCACCGGCACGGGGAGCCAGTCAGGTGGCACTGGCATCAGCCACAACAACAATATCAATTTTGATTTCGATCTTTATTTGCTTTTGATTTTGATTTTTGATGTTTGATTTTACTTGACTCAATAGGTCTTCTCAAGCATAACATATCACCCAATGATTCAAGGGTACTTTTAAATGGGCTGGTTATGAAACACTGGTATAGGCTATGGCTGTGATCTCACATTACTTGCTGGGTCTTCTCAATCACAGTATATCGCCAAAGGTCTCAGTTTCTTGTCATTGCCTCTGTGAGGCCCAACATTTAAATGTCATGCTTCACCACCTCATCCCATGTCTTCCTGGGTCTCCCTCTTCCACGGGTTCCTTCCACTGTGAGGGCGTGACACTTCTTCACACATCTCTCCTCATCCATACGCAGCACATGACCATACCAGTGCAGTTGTCTCTCTTGTACACCACATCTGATGCTCCTTGTGTCCAACATTTCTCTCAGGGTGCTTACACTCTGTCATGTGCACACACAGATATTACACATCCATGAGAGGAAATTGCAAAGGGACATATGAACAGTAACTGTGTACTTCTGAGATTCCGGTGAAATCCCAGAATTATGTCTCTTGCATGGAATTCCTGCTGAACAAGTAGAATGGTAACTTATTACAAACAGAAGCTTTAAAATGACAGTCATGTTCTCTAAAGGTCACATTATTTGGATAGATTCAGAATTGAGAGCTTGGTTGGATCAATTTTTCAAGTCAAAATCAGGTGATTTCTAGCAGCGAGGTATTAAAAATCTTGTTGAACGTTGGGAAGAAGTTGTAAACAACAAGGGTGAAGACATTATTGATTAATTAGTCGTTATTTTTTTTTTATTAAACCTTCTAAAAAATTTAAATTAAAAAAAAAAACGCAAGAACTTAGTTGCCAACCTGATAGTTTTCTAGATTGAAAACTCCAATTAACTAAACACATTTTGTAAACTACTTTTTAAAATTATTTTAAAAATCAGAGAAATTGAAACCCAAATGGAAAAATATGTTGAAAATTTATATTAAATTCTGAAAGAACATGACTTACTTTCTTCTGTTTCGTTATCGTATTACAATAGCTGATCTAAGAAAGTGAGTATCTCATGTCATAGACATGAATGTATTATAAGTAAATGAAAAGGAGACAAATGAATGTCTCCAGTATGGTTTTTTTTAGCTGTTTCCTAGTTTTGTTTTTGTTTCTTCTTTAATTTCCTTTTAGAAATGTTTAAAAATTTACTTTTACTGTGTTCTGGTTTATTTCTTAAAATAGTGAGTTTGCTATACTCGTCTGTCTCAAATTCTAGCTTATAATGCCTAATACGATTTTATGTAGAAAGTCTTAAAGTGAAAGTTAAACTTGCATAATATTCTATTTCTTATTTTCGTTAACTCAAAATATTCTGGAAGACAACTAAGAGAAAAGGAGGGAATTGTGTTTTTGAATATATAAGTGTAGATGTCTGGTCCATAACACACACAGAGTAATATCACTGAAATATGCCAACTTGAAAGAAATGTCTACACCTCAAAGAATGCATCAGGAAATAGTTTGTGAAATTGTTTGCGCTTAAAACTGAAACTAGTGGCTACTGTAAAACATTTTAACAAGGTAGAATTCTCTACAAACAGCTGTTATTCTGTATGCAAAAACTATTTCTCTATTTTCATGACTTCTAATCTATTAACATTCTATGACAAAAAGGAAAAAAGAAGATATTCTATGATTTTTCTCCAGACTGTAATTATTTCCATCTTTAGTGAAATGTTTCACATCGTAAAATATTTAATTAGTAAGTCAGAGTTTATGTTAGGCAGATGATATCTAAGAAGAATGAAATAGTGCTATATAATGATTATCAGTAACAAGAAATACATACATACAAAAGATTGTTCTGAAATAAACTTAGAAAATCCCTGTTATGGAAGACATTCAAAAATTCTTGTGGAATATTCCCATCAAATCTTCTGTCAAATGTAAACATAACAGGCTGGATATTGTAGCTTTGGACAGAGTGGCAATGGTACGTATCATCATAGAGGTCAGCTGCCCTGCAGATATAAATATCTCTTTGGAAGTCAAAGAAAAAGAGGATATCTATGGACAGCTGCTTCGAAATCTCCAGCTTCTATATCCAGACTTTGAATTCATATTCATACCCATAATAATTGGAGCACTAGGTTTTGAATTCGTACATTACAAGTGCAATCTTTGAGTGGAACAGTGAAAATATGCAAGACTATTCTCAAGTTCCAAATGTGAATTTGTCTGTGTTAACTGCATCCAAAAGATGGAGCCTTGTATCTTTGTTGGAAACTGGCTCCCTCCTCAGTGGAAGATTTATAATAATTAGAAAATAGAAGAGACATACATATACACAAAGGGGTGCTGAAAAGTTACTTGTTTTGAATTAAAGAAAATACAGGAGGATCAGTTAATTATGATTTTATTCAACATAATCCCCTCTCAGATTCACACATTTATTGTGTCCTTCAGTTTTTCTAGGCCCTCTGAAATAACTTGCAATGTTGGACTTCCAACAAGGCCTTTTGCAATACCGTTAAAGCCTGAGATAAGAAGCTTTCTTCTCAACTAAATGATTCTGAGTTCAGTTTCACTGCAGGGCATCTTGCATGGGTATCTTCTTCTATAATCTCAGATTAGCCAAAGCCTTGTCAGTGGATTTGGTAGACAGAAACTGAGAGAAGCCTGTTGTATATATATATATATATATATATTATATATATATATATATACACACACTATATGTGTGTGTCTGTCTGTCCCCCACCATTGCTTGACAGTTATTGTTGGTGTACTTACATCCCTATAACTTAGCAATTCAGCAAAAATGACCAATTGAATAAGTGCCCCCGCTTAAAACAAAAAAATTAGGACAGGGGTCAATTCATTCAACCAAAATTCTTGAAGGTGGTGCTCTAGTATTGGCACACTTTAATGACTGAAACACGAAACACTTAGATATATAAAAGATATGCAAGTGGCTTCTCTCAGATTCTGTCAGCTAAATTCATTCTCAAAGCTTTCGTCTGCTCAGGGCCACAGTAGGATATTCTTGCCATAGATGCTGTGTAGCGAGACTGAACTCAGAACCAGGTGGTTGGAAAACAAGCTTTTTACCACACAGCTACATCTCTTTTCTCTTTTTTCTTTTTTACTTGTTTCAGTCATTTGACTGTGGCCCTGCAGGAGCACCGCCGTTTTAATCGAGCAAATCGACCCCAGGACTTATTCTTTGGAAGCCTAGTACTTATTCTATCGATCTCTTTTGCCGAACCGCTAAGTTACAGGGACATAAACACAACAGTATCGGTTGTCAAGCGATGTTGGGGGGACAAACACAGACAAAAACATACACACACACACACATACATATACATATACATACATATATATATATATATATACAACGGGCTTCTTACAGTTTCCGTCTACCAAATCCACTCACAAGGCTTTGGTCGGCCCGAGGCTATAGTAGATGAACACTTGCCCAAGGTGTCACGCAGTGGGAATGAACCCAGAACCATGTGGTTGGTAAGCAAACTACTTACCACACAGCTACTCCTAGTCAAATTTTTAAAACAATCTATGACTGCTTTATATTTATTGCTTGGTTTATGTCATATAAGATAAAATGTCCCAAAGAAGAAAATTAAAGTAGGTGGAATGTTATTTAAAATTAACCTTATAAAAAGAAAACAAAGCCTGTAATCTGATGTGAAAGAAATAGATTTTTGCATAATGAAGTTTCTCCGTGTCTTATATTATGATTATATGATATAGTGTAATGAATAATTTTATAAATAGAACTGCTTTGAAAATGAAAATATTTGACGTAGTTTCTTGTTTGTTGAACAAATGTCTAATAAATATAATAAATATGTAAATATTATTAATAATACTATTTAATTAGAAAAATAAAACAAAATATTTATAAATGTTATGTTAAAATTAGAATTTCATAATAATTCTGTGCATTTTCAAATAGAAATTTTGGCAAAAAAAATTTACATAAAATATTCATGATGACTGCAGGAAAGGAAATCTTTTCTAACAATGTTATTATTTTCTCTGTCTAAGACAGCAAATGACAAGTTAGCAAGGACATGTTGCTCAAATAAGAAAGAATTTAGAAACTATATTTCAGTTTCAATACGAAAAAGATAAGGGATAGTTAATCACGAGTTTCATTATATACTTTACATTTCTAAACCATTCTTGAAAAATCTTTGGTATTTATTTAGCAGCTGATTTGTAAGTGCTAGCTCTGTTTTTAATTCTACTCATAAATGATAAGCAAACAATTGTGATTGAACAGATAATATTTAGATTTTTAATCATGTGTTCTTCTCTTGTAGCTGAGTCTACTAACTTGAAGTGTCTAACTCCTCTGCAATGCTTCTGGATCAAAACAGTTTATTGCCCAGTTTCCACTACAATCACATTTGTGGTAAAACTAAAATATTCTGAGTCAAATAAACTGTAACATTTTAATGGTAGCTTGTAAGACATAAAGTATGGTGGAACAAAGAGCAATGAAATAAAGCAAAAAAAAAAAAAAAAAATTATAATGGCTGCTTACTGTGATAGGAAGCAATAAAATGAAAAAGTGAAGAGGGAAATTTATACCAAAGCTCTAGCAAAACTGAGAAATTAATATCTTTATTTAGAAGCTGAATCATTCTATTGTATTGTCTTGTAGTTGCAATCAGATTTAGTGTTATATATTTGAGAAAAAGAATTACTTAAACATAACAAACATAATAAATTAAATTAAATAAACAAATTATTTGAGCATTCTCCAATAAATAAGACATTTCATATACATTTTTTTAACAATCTTCTCAATTGCTTATTTACAAAGTCTATTGTA
>NC_142939.1:52639863-52646595 GCF_046866305.1 Octopus bimaculoides | reverse complement strand
TTGTATTTAATGCTGTCTCCTTGTCGATTTATTGCTTTCAATTTTCATAGTGAGAGAGAGAGAGAGAGAGAGAGAGAGAGAGAGAGAGAGAGAGAGATTTGTTAGACACTTTCGTCAAATGCAAAACATTTTATCACCTTTCCAGAATTTTAAGGAAAAATATAATTTGATCTGTATACCTTTTCAATGTTGACAAATCAATGTTTCTTTTGAAAAGCAATATTACACTTCTTCTTACTAATAAAAGAAAGCCACATATTCTATATATGCACAGCATGGTCAATTTGCCTCTACTTTCCTTTTAACTGTTAGATGGTATTGAGTGACTGAAAGTTTAATTCACTTGATCTAGATGATGGAAAGAGATAAAGACTTAGAATGCTTTTAAAGGTTTTTCTTTTATATGGGTTTGATACCTACTGAGTCAGTTTGCAAATACAGAAGACAAATATTCTAAGATGTTAACAAATAACAAAAACTAGTGTGAAGATAACACTTGCTATTTCATGTATAGATTGAAGGATGTGCTAACATTCTTTAATCTAAATCATGTCAGTTTATTTGCTATTACTGGAGACTAGTGTAATATTTCAAATGTTATACAATTTATTGTAGTATTGGATTTGAAGGGAAAGAGAGAAAAAGTGTTTTAACTTAGGCAATTTAGAATGGCTTTTAAGAATGTCACAGAAAAATGATTATCCACAAAATGTCCTTTCATGAGAATTTCACAGCGAGTAATCCTTATATGGAATATGTTCATGTTTACACATGCAAACATATATACTGGACTCTTGCAAGTTGTTTCTATATTTATTTGTAAATAACTTATGCTTTTAAATATTTTCACCTTAATACATTATTTTAAACAATCTCTTTATATGAAAGATTAATATAGTTCTATGAGAAACCCTTCATGTTCATATATGCATGTGTATATATATATCGTCATCGTCGTCGTCATCATTTAACGTCCGCTTTCCATGCTAGCATGGGTTGGACAATATATATATATATATGTGTGTGTGTGTGTGTGTGGTACGTAAAAAGCACCATTTGAACATGATTGTTACCAGCGTCGCCTTACTGGCACTTGTGCCGGTGGCACGTGAAAGACAACATTCAAGTAAGGTCGTTGCCAGAGCTGCTGAACTGGGTCCTGTGCAGGTGACACATAAAAGTACCCACTACACTCCCAGAGTGGTTGGTGTTAGGAAGGGCATCCAGCTATAGAAACTCTGCCAGATCAGATCGGAGCCTAGTGCAGCCATCTATTCGTACTATTTGTGCAGAGCCAAGGCAACAAATAGTGAAGTCACCATTTGTTACTCGGGTGCAACTGGTAACATTGATTAACACTTCCCATCAACAAATCATCTATTATCTCTGTGCTTCCAGATTCCTGAGAAAGAAACAGAAAAATAATCTCTTACTTGAAAAACAGGCAAGAGTTGCAGGATGGTAGCATTAAGCAGTGATGTGTATAAATACAAGATTATTACTGTAGTGCTTGAAGCTGATTTTGGCTGTATTTACTCCATTTTGTCTACAGTGAGAAATTTCCTCCATGTCAAAACACAGTGAATGGCTTTCTTATGCAAGTGAATATTCCCAAGCATAATAACCAGTTAGTGCTACCAGTCCTTGTACAATGATGGGGGTGTCATAAGAAAGACAATCTCCCTTGTCAGCTTGCAGCACACTCTGTCCAGTTTTTGTGACTGAAGAGGAGATAACCTCTCTGAAATGGTTGCATGTCACTGTCTGGGTAGGTGGCACTGCAAGCTGATTTTTGGTGTATTTATAACATTTGTCTACAGTGAGAAATTTTCTCTATGACAAAACATGGTAAATAGCTTTCTCATAGCTTCAAATATGCTTCAAGTATATTTGAATTGGTAATAACCTTGTAGGTAAGAATTGGTGAAAAGAAGAGCATCTGACCATTAAAGTCTGACTCAAATAATTCCCATCTAAGTCATGGCAGTATGGAAAAACAAATGTTAAATGAACAAATGAACAAGAAATCAGATACACTATTATATGACTATGTATGATGAACAGAGGCCGTTACAAAGAAATAAAATAATCCTGATACATAGGTATATTAGTGCATTTTTATAAACTAAATCAAGATCCATTAAACAATGAGTTCAAACCCCAGAAATATTAGTTTTGTAAAGTAAGAAATCAATTTGATGTGGGACAAACATAGAGCATTAAGACAGTTTGAGATACTAGTTAATATGTTCATGAAAGAATAAGAAGTAAAATATATATAGTTCTATAAGAAACTCAACTCCTTCAAGCCAAAAGCTTGCACAATTCTTGAGAGAAATCATGTGTTATTTAAACACAAATGTGCATACAGTTCTAACTACAGCACATAGTCAATCTACTGGCATACTAACCTTCTGTTATTCACAAATCCATATATAAAGCATTCATCTTCGTATGTAGGTTAATATACAGAAAAGGTGTTGAAAAGAAAACCAAAGCTAAAAGTATATAATGCAAAAAAGCATTGTTGCTGTATGGTTAGCGTGTAATCTGAAATAAATGAAATTAAAGATCCTTAACTGTAGCTACCACTGATTTAATGCAGTGACTTCATAGTTGTTAAAGAGAAAAGGAAAACATGTTAAGATGTGATCTGGAAGAATCTGGAACATTGCCTGGTGTCATCAATGCTTCTTGGCACTATAAGATGATGTGACACTATCAGAAGATACTAAAATCATTATAATTCCTTTTCAACAGTCGCTGAAGGTAATCTCCAGCAATGCAAGCTGTATGTAAAAATATAAATATTCAGACAAACTAACAATATTACAATCTAGTTGTGCAACATGTTTGGAAAATATCATGGTTCTTCTATACATCGGTCTTTGAGAATTAGTTATTATGATGCATATTTTTTCAGTCTATGACTTGTACTTTCTAAGAGGAAAAGAAATCAGCTATCTTAATCTGAGCTCAGTATTGAACTAAAAGCCTCAGGGTTATTGATTTTAAGATACTCAGATGGTACACTTAAATAAAATAAAAAATATATATATATACTGTTATCTCAAAAGATAACTGTATATGAACATTTTATCCTAAAAAATTTATTTGCAAAAATTGATTCTGAATGTCTAATTCAATCAATAATTTAATTTAATTTTTTTCATTTAATTATATTTTATCAAAAATATTGATATTTTCTAAAATTATGCTATTTCAATGAACGTGAAATTTATCTAGTAATTTCCAAATTTTAATTTTTTTTTATCTTTAGAACTAACAACTTCTTGAAAGACACTAAATTCTTCATGTTTAATGTAAACATCTCAGAATTACATTAAGGTACAAATGTTAATTTCAATATAGCATTTTAAAGGAAAGAGCTATTTTCTGCAAATTTATTCTGTTTGATATAATTATTCTACAGGGTTTTCAGAAAGTCACAGTGCAATAAAAATATAACTAACAACATAGTGATTTCAAAACACTCTGCAGTTTACAAAGTCCCTGCTAATTATGAACTTCTTAAATTTCTGTGCAATCTAGTGGAATAAGTCCTCATTCTCTGAAGTGAGTTTTTCATTTTTATATCTAGTTCTTTGGTGAAGGGAAAATGCTCAGTTTATCACCCCTGACAGGCCCTGCAAGGGGATGAGATAGACATGCTTGAAGTTCTTTTAGAGCAACAGCTTGAAAGTTGTATATAGAATAACAGCAAGGCAGAGAATCCAGAGAGTTTGAAATCCTTCAGAAGGAAGGCTGGACTGGGAAAAAGAGTTAAGATAAAGCTTGCATGGAAGAGAGACACTTAGCACATTACGGTTCATCATTTCTCAATTTATTTCTCAATTTATTTCACATATATTTTGATATATAATTTTTGTAAGTTGGATCATATAATCAGGGATCAATACCTCCAGAATAAAGTCCACAAAAAGATATAATATACATAATAACATTCCATCATTTCTGTTTTAAAAAATGAGGTTAAAGTTATCTTTCTTTCAATATTTCCCTGGAAATATTTCTTTAAGATATCTAAGCAAGAAAGCCATCACTCAGTGTTTGTCATTACAAAAACAGAAAATCAGTTAATTCAGAAATCTTAGTTCTATATTTAAGAACCTCAAAGAATGTAACAAATCCACTCACAAGGCTTTGGTCAGGCCAAGGCTGTAGTAGAAGACACTTACTTAAGATGCCATGCAGCAGGATTGAACACAGAAACATGTGGTCAGGAAGCAAGTTTCTTACCACACAGCCACAAGTGTTATATGTGTATCTGATCTGAATATTCTTTGAACGTTTTCAATAAGTATATTGTTTGTAATGTATGTATGTCTTCCATAGCCGACCTTGAACTCACAAACCACTCTGGCAACTAACAAAATAAATATAGACTACCTTATCCACTACACCATTGTTCTGAGACAGAAGCCTCACCTTCCCCCACCCTAAATTTGATTACTTACAAAATAATAATTTCCATAAATTTGTGAAGTTGCTCAATGCTACTTAATTAACTGATATTAGCTATGAGATATTATTTGCAAAATTATTAACTTAACAGATCTGCCGTAATAAGTATTCATTCTAAAAAAATATTCCATTAATTGCAATACTAAAATATTGCCATGATATTATTTGCATAATTATTTAATATTTATTTACAAACTAGCTTGAAAATAAATACTTAAGAATTTCATTAAAACAAAGATTCATGAAAATAGATTTTATTAGAAATTTTAGATTGTTCAAAATAAAGATCAATATACATTTATATTTATATTTGATTAAGACAATTACTAATCTTATTCTATAAAACATGAACATTCACAGCAGACAAAACAGAATAGTTAATTTATTAATCTGCTCATGAAAATCTTATTGCTTTAATCTCCATTATCTTTGCACATGCTAAGAAAATTTACATTCCCAAAGGCTCTGAATAATGTATGCAAATCGATGCAATAAAAACTGATCAATTTGATTGCATTTTCTTAAAATCCTGTTTCCGGTGTTAAAAAATTTTGAATAACGAATCACAAGCAAAATAAATATACAACTAAACCAGGGTAGTTGCCTTCGTTTATTTCCCATTTTAATACCATCAACTAGTCCATGAGTGCCTTTAGTTAGTCCACCCTGTTTCAAGCTTTTAAGTCAGACCTGAAAATTATACATAAATATACATGCATATAGGTGTGAATATGGGTGTGTGCGTGCATGTGTGTGTTTGTGTGTGTGCATGTGTAATTCAAGCTTGGATATTGATGCACTGAAAAAATTCTTTAAAGTATAACTAAATAAATGACGAGAAATTACATATTGCAAAGATTTTAAGATGTCGCAATTTTTTCTGAGTATTGTTGGTTGTGCACGTATAAGCATATCCACATACATACATTCATACACACACATATACGTGTATATATATATATATATATATTTATATATATACACATATGTATATGTGTAAATATATAGATAGATAGATGGATAGATAGACAGATAGGTAGATAGATAGATAGATAGATAGATATACAACAATACCTTACTTAGCACTACTCTGGGTTGTTTCTTCTATAATGCTTTTTGCTTTGGGGGTTTTAAAGGCTGATCTGAGAATACCTTGATTCTGCATGTTTAAGGGACATAAGTCTTACTTTCCTTCTTCAAACTGCACACTAAAAAAAAAATAATAAATTTGAAACTAATATTTTTAGATTTATTTAAAAAGATATAGATCTTATTCAAGAACCGTTTGGCCCCTCTCCTGGGAGCTTGTTTGGGTACATGTTACATTCTCTCATGCATTACTATTCTACATGTCTTCCTTTCTCTCAGTAATCTTGTGCATCCTACCTTTCAATCCAAGCCCCAAATTAATCTCTCACTACACTCAGCCCTTCTTTTCTAGAACATCAGCAATCTACAACTTCTCTTCTGGTCATTTTGTCCTCAGAGCTGGCCATGCACGCATCACCTTCACATATTCATTTCTGTCCTATTAATTTCACTGCCTCACATAATTTGTGTGTATCTAATACCTTCCCCCAAGGCCTCGCAATTACCATTACACCAAAGCCTTTCTCTCCTAGAGGATTCACCATCAGGAATTTCGTGTTCATCAGAGTTGCCTGTTCACATGTCTCCTTCATATATGCATTGCTTTTTGACACATCTCTCTTCCTCTCGTGATTTGTCTGCCTAACATCTTCCCAGGTGTCACAATTATCACTACACCCAAACCTTCTTTCCTAGAGCATCCACCAAATAGAATTTTCTCTCTAACCAAGTGGTCATCAGAGCTGCTTGTACACAGATGACGTCCACTCAAACATTGCTGTCCTATTCATTTCTCTTCCTCTCATTACTCTTGTTTGTCTAACCCACCAGACTTTTCACTAATCACTAGATCTAGGCTTTCCTTCCAGAACAACAACCACCTGGAATATTTGCTCAGCTCATTTCTTTTCCAGCATCAAACATCAGCAAGAGGTATTTTCCAATATGATACACACTGCAGCAGTAATAATGAAGATCAGTATTGATTTGGTTTAAAATAAGGTTATGCTGTGTTTCATTGTCCACTCACATTGCCAGCTTAACATCAATTTCTTCCAAAAAATTACTCCTCGAATGAGTCACGTCCTTTGCAAATTCAATCAGTCCGCTAGCACGTTATCATAAAAACTCTTTAATATAATGAAACATTTTATGAAG
>NC_142939.1:52622363-52634863 GCF_046866305.1 Octopus bimaculoides | reverse complement strand
ATATGAGTGCAGAATTGAGAACAGACAATGGTAGTAATACATGCAATTATAAATGTAAGTGAATGTGTTGTCTATGGATGTGAATATGTAAAAGCATATGTTAAATATTGAAGTATATGTCGGTGAAAAATATTAATATCATTCTTAAGAAGAAATATGCTTGTGTTGGTATAACTATTGCTGCATTTATATAAATCTGTCTAACTGAAGAATGTGTAACTTAGGAAACATGCTTACCTACATACATATATGCACACTAGCGTAGCTTAGGCAGGGACAATAGGAGCAGTTCACTCCTGGTGGCTCTTTTAAAGGGGCGACACTTATATATCATCAACACAATATATCATCTGGGTAATAAACCTGATAAAGAGTAAAGACTCGCTTTAATCATGAATGACCATCAGATTGCACCAAGAAAGTCTGAGCAGCTTGGCACCAGTGACATCGCAGCACATTCTACAGCTGAGTGAACTGGAACATGAAATAAAGTGTCTTGCTCAAGAACACAACATGCAGCCCGGTCTGGGAATCAAAATCACAACCTCGCAATCGTAAACTTGATGCTCTAACCACTGAGCCATACTCCTTTACACACAAACACACACACACACATATAATACATTGTTATATGTGTTACTTCAAATTGCTGTTGCAAGGCAAATTTTAATGTGTGTGTGTGTGTGTGTGTGTGTGTGTGAAAAACTTGAAACTGTTTTTAAAATGTGTGTTTGTAAATGCATGCGTAAATATAACAACTGTATGAAAATGAAGCATAATATGAACTGTTGATTTGGTCGATAAAGAAATTGTTAGAATAGAATGTATAGGTGTATGTGTTTTTTTGCATTGGGTATCTATGTGTATATGCATGTGTGTGCTTGTGTGTTAGAAGCGGAGTAGCATTGGTTTGATGTGAATATGGAAATTCAACTTTTAAATATTTGCTCTGAAGATTCCATGAGCACAGAGAAAGTGAGAGAGGGGGAAGCAATAGAGTGTAGATAAATATGCTGCAAGAGAGAGTGAGAGAGAGATGACTGTTAATATAGTGTGAGAGATTGAGGGTAAGGAATAGTTAGACAGATAAAGGGAAAGAGAGAGAAAGAGAGAGAGAGTACGGGGAGAGAGAGAAAATATGGAAATTATAAATACTATGAGAAACAGAATGAGATAGAGTGAGAAACAGACAAGGAGTGAGTGATAAAGAGAGAGAAAAAGTGGAGATAGTGTAGGAGAGACGAATATGGTGAGAGAGAGAGAGAGAGAGAGAGGTAGGACATTGAAATAGTGAGTCAAAGAGATTGATATACTAAAAGAAAGAGATATAATGGTAAGCAGTGAATGTGAGAGGTAGAGAGAGAGAGGGGGAGAGAGAGAGTGTAAACCTGCAAGTGATTTCCAGGATGGTAAGAAAGTAATTCTAAAAATTAAATAAAGAATCTTAATCCACAGATTCAAGAGAAGTGAATAAGTAGAAACAACTCAGTAGAAAGATGAAGTGAAGAAAGCTTAGAGTTTGTACATCACCAATATAATGTCATTAATTTATGGATCAGCTGAGATGAAGGATGCCGATGTGCTGTAGCAGAATGAGAGGTAATGAAAGTAAAAAACTAAATAATAAAACCAGTTACAGTGCAGTCTAGGAGAATAGAAAAAGAAATGAGATATATATATAGAGATAGCTGGGGAGAAATATGGAAGGATAAAAAAAGAAAATAGAAAAATGAATTTGTAAAATACAGAGTCAGCTGATATTTTCATTTAGCTTCTGATCAACTCTGGTCGATCAGACTTTTAATTAAAGACATTTTAACCATCAATGACTAACCTGTCTCTTTGTATATCCATCATTTCCTGTTTTTAAAGACTACTTTGTTTAAGGATATGAGTTGAGGAGATTTCACTGCTATTTCTAATGGACCAGATGGCTGTGGCTGTGTAGATGCTTCTTTAGTCTAAGAGCCTGATGGTGCAGGAAACTAGAATGGAATGGTCATTAAGTTCAAATATATTTTTAGTTTGAAACTTCGACTAATTTTTGTAAACCAGTTACAATGAAATCTCAATAAAAAAATAGATGAAAAAACCAATATAAAACAAAAGTAAAAATATATAATGAATTTCATTTAATGAATTTCATTTAATTACACATGCAAGTACAATCAGCACTATTTGGTCAGAATTACACTCACAAGACAGAAATGTTATTGAATTAAAAATGATTTGCATCAATATTCCAGGACGGGTTTTTCAATGGAAAATGGAAAGTTAGAAAACAAGAATCTATTTTTTGCAACAATATTGCTTTCTCTGCGAAATAACTTGAGTACATAGGGGGCTTTTATTTTCTTTTCTTCTATCTCTTGTGTTTTTGAAAATAGATTTAAAAAGAAAAGAAAAAATAAATTTGTCTCATTAATTTGAAATGACATGTGTTTGGCCCACGAAAAGGAAATATAATTTTAATTCATTTGTTGACTTTACACTGATCACCTATAAGTTATTGATAGCTTTATTAGTGTCCTCTCCTCTCATTTTTTCTAGTAATTTTGCCTTCAAAATAAAACACCCACTTTATTCTAGTGTGAAGAAAACAGCATAACAATTTCTAGTAAGAAGAAAATAACACAACATTGAGGAATGTTATGCCTTATATTATTATTATTATTTGCATTAAGATACAAGAGTTTAGTTGTTATTTCATCATGGGTCAGCCTTGTTCTGTTTTCGCCTATGATCATAGGCATGCAAATCCTAACAATCTCATCTTATTTCCAGACATAATGTATCTGGGACTACATCATTCAAAGTATCTTTTCCTGGTCAAAGACATTCCATTTCTGGTGATCCCATCTTATTTTCAGACAGTATATCTGGGACTAGTAAGAGTGAGAGAACGTTGTGGTGAAAGAGTACAGTAGGGTTCGCCACCATCCGCTGCCAGAGCCACGTGGAGCTTTAGGTGTTTTCGCTCTATAAACACTCACAACGCCTGGTCTGGGAATCGAAACCGCGATCCTCTGACCGCGAGTCCACTGTCCTAACCACTGAGACATTGCGCCTGCTGCCTATACCAAAACTAACATAAAAAGCAAAGCAATTTTACAATGCCAGAGTAAATATCACTGCCATGTGACAAAATATTCTATCTTAACTATTCTGGTACAAAAATAGACATTCAGTCAATACTCTTTCCGATTAATAGCAACAACATGGACAATTTAAGCACAAGAATATTTCTCTTATTTCATTTGAATTCCAAGGCAGTAAGTTTGACCTTATGCTGACATTCTTCTAGTTTAGTCTGAGGGTTACCCTTAGACTGGTCTTGACATGCTCCCATATTTTACACTTTGCTGTCGATTATTTCTATTAATATCAAATGGTTTTACAGAGAAATGTTTTATGTGGGAAGTAGAGTTAGATTCTAACTGATAATGCTCATTGTTAGTGCATGTCTGTTTTATAGGTTTCTAAAAATTATGCTGTTAAATACTTATATATATATATATATATATATATATATATATATGGATGGATAAATGGATGGATGGATGGATGGATGGATTAAGGAGATATAGTTTTGTTGAGGATGATCTTTACAAAAGAAAGAATATACTGAAGCAAGTATAATATCATAAATACATATATGTGTATCTCTGTCTCTCTTTATATATATATATATATATATATATACATTTACATTTACATATAAATATGTATATATATGTATATATGTATTTATAAACAAGGGAACAAAATAGTACCACTATTGCTAGAAACAAGAGTCCAAAATGACTCAATTAGCCACAAAAAGCCCTATCTTAATAAGTTGACGAAAGAGAGGAAACAGGAAAGCTCATTACCATAGTGTATTACTTAGTATGATATACAAGCAAAGTTAGAAGCAATTATGATAAACACAAATTTACATTATTTGTTTGTACATAAATTATTTGTTCCATTGTGATAGCATGTACAAGGTGGTATCAAAACGTTCCTGGCCTAGTTCTGTAGCATGCCAGCAGATGGCAGCCCATAGTTGTGTGTGCAGTGAGAGCTAGCAGTGACCTTCACGAGGCAGTGTGCCATGTCATGTCACTGTGTTTACTTTACAGCTTGTGAAATTTTTGTACTTTTGTAATCGCATGTATGCTGTAATCTTGCGAGTTTGTCAAAGACAGAAACAAAGAACCAACGTGAAATTTTGCGTTAAACTTCGGAAGTCTGCTACAGACACATTGAGCATGTTTCAGCAAGCTTACAGAGATGAGGCAATTGGTTGTATACAATGTTTCAAGTGGCACAGGCTCTTCAAAAGTGGAAGAACATCCCTGAAAGATGACGAACGATCTGGAAGACCTGCAATAAGTGTCACCCCCAGAAATGTGGTACTGAGCATCGGGAATTCCTCCTCCAGGACCAGACCAGCAATTGAGAGTTCTACTGGGATGTTTTGAAGCACTGTCCTTGCCCCTGTTGACTTATCTATTAAACAAATGCATAAATACATGAGTTGTAAATGATTATTTTGCAGCTAGAGAAGTATTTTATGACTTTAGATATGATATATTCATAGCAAAATCAATTATATCATAACAAAGATTAATAAGTTAAATTTTCCAAAGATAATTAACTATTGTAATTGTTAATTAAACTTCTGGCTAATTACAAATAGAAATGTTATATTACAGAAATCTGTGAAAATGTACTTGAGTGATTATAAACTTGATCAAGATAATGAATTTAAAAAATACCAAAATTACATGATTACGTTGTGCACATGGACACGTGATAATTGCTTGAACTTGTCAGATGATTATTGCCTGAAATGAGACAACTGTACGTTTATGACATGTAGTAACAGACATGGTTATGTTGTTGGGAAATTTATATATATATATATATATATATATATATATATATATATATATATATATATATATATATATATATGTGTGAAACATGGGCTGTAACTGCTGAGGACATACGTAAGCTCGCAAGGAATGAAGCCAGTATGCTCCGTTGGATGTGTAATGTCAATGTGAATACCCGTCAGAGTGTAAGTATCTTGAGAGAAAAGCTGAACATTAGAAGCATCAGTTGTGGCGTGCAAGAGAGACGATTGCGCTGGTAGGGACATGTGGTGAGAATGGAGGAGGATAGCTGCGTGAAAAAGTGCCACACCCTAACAGTTGAGGGAACCCGTGGAAGAGGTAGGCCCAGGAAGACCTGGGCTGAGGTGGTGAGGCAAGACCTTCGTACATTGGGCCTCACCGAGGCGATGACTACGGACCGAGACCTTTGGAAATGGGCTGTGCGTGAGAAGACCCGGCAAGCCAAGTAAGATCGTTGCCAGTGCCCCTGGACTGGTTCTTGTGCGGGTGGCACATGAGATGCACCATTTTGAGCGTGGCCGTTGCCAGTACCGCCTGACTGGCTCCTGTAGGATTTTCGAGCGAGATCGTTGCCAGTGCCCCTGGACTGGCTTGTGCGGGTGGCACATAAAAGACACCATTTCGAGCGTGGCCGTTTTCGTGCGGGTGACACGTAAAAGCACCCACTACACTCTCTGAGTGGTTGGCGTTAGGAAGGGCATCCAGCTGTAGAAACTCTGCCAAATCAGACTGGAGCCTGGTGTTGCCATCCGGTTTCACCAGTCCTCAGTCAAATCGTCCAACCCATGCTAGCATGGAAAGCGGACGTTACACGATGATGATGATGATGATGATGATATATATATACATATATATATATACATACATATATATGAGACCTTTGGAAATGTGCTGTGCGTGAGAAGACCCGGCAAGCCAAGTAAGATCGTTGCCAGTGCCCCTGGACTGGTTCTTGTGCGGGTGGCACATGAGATGCACCATTTTGAGCGTGGCCGTTGACAGTACCGCCTGACTGGCTCCCGTAGGATTTTCGAGCGAGATCGTTGCCAGTGCCCCTGGACTGGCTTGTGCGGGTAGCACATAAAAGACACCATTTCGAGCGTGGCCGTTTTCGTGCGGGTGACACGTAAAAGCACCCACTACACTCTCTGAGTGGTTGGCGTTAGGAAGGGCATCCAGCTGTAGAAACTCTGCCAAATTAGACTGGAGCCTGGTGTTGCCATCCGGTTTCACCAGTCCTCAGTCAAATCGTCCAACCCATGCTAGCATGGAAAGCGAACGTTAAACGATGATGATGATGATGATGATGATATATATATATATATGTATGTATATATATATATATATATATATATATATATATATATATATATATACACACACACATATACATATATATATATATATATATATATATATATATATATATACTAATACAAATAAAGAGTAAAAAAATTTGTACATCCACCAAATACATTTTATAATTACATACAGCATATTATGATGACCTACATGTGTTATTGTGCGACAGTTAATAGTTGGTCACTGCTGCGGAAATAATATGCTGTATATAACTATAAAAATTAATTTTGTGGATGTACAAGTTTCCATACTCTTTATTCTTATTTATATCAATATATACACCAGACAATTTTTACCATCCAGTGAAGAGTACACACCAGAATGCTGGTGTCTTTAGGTCCCCCGTAACTTAGCGGTTCGGCAAAAGAGACTGATAGAATAAGTACTAGGCTTACAAAGAATAAGTCTTGAGGTCGATTTGATTCGACTAAGGGTGGTGCTCCAGCATGGCCACAGTCAAATGACTGAAATAAGTAAAAGAGTAAAAGCGAGAGAGTATGCTTGAAAGATGACATTTGTAGTTTCTCTTCCTGAAACAAAACGAAACTGCATCTCTTCTGGGCAGCTCAGAATAAATGTTTTCAATAAATTTTCCTGGAACTTTCATGAGCTGGTCTAACAATTTGATACTTTTATTGTTACCTTTTTCTTTGTCTTTGTTACTTCTGACAGAAAAAACACAATGCCAGTCATTGATTACAATGCCTTCTTGTACTACCTGACTGACCATTCACTATACCTGGACTGGTACATTCATCCTGAAAGGATGAAATGCAAAGGTGATCTTGGCAGTATTTGAACTCATAGTGTGTGAGTCAGAAGAAATAAAATGTGCCTTTCTACCTAATTCTTTGATGACTCTGCTAATTCGCTATGTTGTTGCTAAAGTAACTCATAAGCTTAATCAATATCATTAATACCAAATTAATCAACAGACTAAAAGTAAATCATTAGTCTTGTGACTACATAATTTATAAAGGTGCTGTTAATGTTTGCTGTCTACTTTAAGTATATGTATGTACTATGTCAGTTACCTGATTTAACACTATCACTAGGTCCTTTGGAGTCTTCAGCAGAGTCCACTCTACTGCAAGCTTTTGGGTTAAGTCTTCAGTTTGGAGATATATTTCTCCCTCCTACTTGTCAAGTACGTCCTGAAAGGGTTTCGGAGAACTGTTCCTTCTTTTTGATACACCAATAAAAACCATAATCACAAACAAACAAGAATTGACAAAATCTTCTTCCATAATCACATTCACAATCCCAACACAGCAGATCTAAACAAATAACGGAATAAATTTTGTTTATCGTCACATCAATACAGCAGTTCCATAGGAATCGATGTTACTACCGTTTTTAACCCCAGGCTTTCCCTGGGGTTAAAAGCGGTAGTAACATCAATTCCCACAGAACAGCCGTATTGATATGGCGATAAACATTACTTCTCAGTATAGTTACTACTTTCATCGCTTATAGAGGATAAATATTAATCTCCATAAAATCTATGAAGGCATATGGCTTAGTAGTTTGGTAGTTTAGTGCACAATCATGATATCCTCAGTTTAATTCCTTGACTAGGCAGTGCCTTATGTTTTTAAGCAAGGCAATATATTTTACATTACTCCAATCTATTCAGCTGAAGATTAGTACCAACGAGTACTGATACAGTTTACTCTCAATCTCTCTCTCTCTCTCTCTCTCTATATATATATATATATATATATATATATATATATATCTCTCTATCTCTCTCTCTCCCTCTCTCTCTCTCTTCAGCTGTCAGGCTTCAATGTTCTGCTAGGTCAAAGGGTAAGACAGTCAAGAAGGCATCTGTGTCTGCATATGGTTGTCCAGGTATCTAAAGCAATTTGAAAAATCATGGTGCATGTTACCAAGCCATTCTCATAAGGAGATGGCTGACTCCCTCTCTCTCTATATATATATATTTACAAAACCTATATAACAGAGTATAGTAGCATTATAAATAATACCCAGGCAGCAACTGTTTTTTTTTTCTCCTATAAAGAATGACAGGAAAGTTCAGTGAAGAAATCTACTACATATAAAGAACTTCATAATGAATGTACACATTAAGATAAAAGTGCAAGACACTGAGTCTATGATTGAATGAAATGACATTCAAATTGCATGTTTATAAAACATATTTCAGTAACTTCATGCCATTAGTCTACTTAAGTTGATGTTTATTCAATAACACTGGCAACAATAGATGAAGCTAAACCCAATTTCAAACACTGTAGTAAGGTGTTAAACTGACTACACATTGTAATAACAGTATCAGCAATACACAAAGGAAGACAAAATCATAGAAACTAAACACTCTCTCTCTCTATACATACATACATACATACATATATGTGAGTGTGTGTATGTATATATACACACACACACATACATATACATGCATATATATATATATATATATATATATATATGTGTGTGTATATATATATATATATATATATATATATATATATATATATATATATATATATATATATATATGTATATATGTATATATGCATATATGTATATATATATATATATATATATATATATATATATATATATATATATATATATATATATATATATATATATATATATATATATATATATATATATACATATATATATATATATATACACACACACACTCATACACAGACAGACAGACACACACATACAGAATAGGCTATTTTCAGTTTCTGTCTATATATATGACAGACTTCTTTCAGTTTCCATCTACCAAATCCACTTACATGGCTTTGGTCAGCCTGAGGCTATAGTAGAAGACACTTGCCCAAGCTGCCACATACTGGGACTGAACCCAGAACCATGTTGTTGGTAAGCAAGCTTCTTACCACACAGCCACTCCTGCACCTATGTTCATGCTTTTGGTATTTATCTGTGTGGGTGTGACAGATGTATGCTAGTGCAGTTGCAACACCATTGCTGGGGAATTGGTGTGACATTTGATGGTGTGGGGGAAAAGGAGAGAGAGGTGTCAGCATAGCCATTGATGATTGGGAACCCTGTCCATGGTTACAGAGCAGCCAGTTTTGGGGAGTAGCTGACGTTAAGGTCATAAATCTGGGTTGTCAGGAGCCAGTGATTTGATGTTCACCAGGAGGGTGTACCTCTAGTGGTGACAATAGGATAGTTCATATTTTCTGTTGATAGCTACTGTAATTTGATGGAGGATGTACAGTCTTTCACAGAGGCAGAGTTGTCAATTGTGGGCACTGGGTGAATAGGGTGGTGTCCTCTTGATGATGTTCTATTGATGCTGGACATTTCATTCTAGATTTCATGAAGCCTCCAGAGGAAACGAGACAAAGAATCAGAATTTCTCAATCTCTGCATGTGTTGCATGCACCTTTCTTTGTAATTATTGACTATCATGCCTATGTTGTGCTTTTGATGCCATCAGATGGTATGAAAGCCCAAACTGTAGACTATATCCCTTGAGAGATGGGATCTTCCTAGAAGGCAGTTAGTAGGATTCTGGGGATTACAGATTGGAATCAGAGGTTCTGCAGGTACTTATTTGCATCTGTTTTGACATGACATATTAGAAGTGATTGTTATCTCAGCAGGAGTAGCTCACCTTGACGTTATGTAGATTGAAGAGCTTGTAGTACTTGTGGCCTGTGAGTAAATGCTTGTTAATCAATGAATGGAAGCTCCTAGCTACATTGGTGGAAACTTCTAGGCTATATGGAAGATTGAACTAGATTATCTTTCTCATTCTGGTCCTCTTCGGGTGCAAGGTTGGGTTTGGTCAGGGGAGGGTTCCCCATGAACATTGACTTCCCTGTAAACCAATACATCATTGTAGTGGGCAGAGACATACTCCAGATCCTGTTAAGCTCCATCCGCAAACGTCTGATGAATAGTTTGCAATGGAGAGACAACCACTGCTGTATTCATTGAAGAACATCTAAATACCACCTAGGCATACAAGAAAATTATATAATGAAAATGATACAATCCAAAAGTAAAAATTTGCTACAAAATATATGACTTCTATGACAGTACTTCTATATGAGATATTATCTCTGAACGTTAATTTGCCTTTCCGTGATGTATTTACATTAAGTATGATACAAAGATGGTTACATAACATTTGAATAAAAGAAACAGGAAAATACTTAACACTCCTGCTCCACAAGACACAACTGAAATACTGTATCTCATTTCTTAGGAAGATATTACACCTGTGAACAGCACCATCCACAAATATAATTATGGTACTATCTTTCAGATATATTACAATGCGTCTGTACTAGAAATTTTTTCTAAGAGAAATAAATATGAAGAAACATCTCTGATGCTGAGTACATTAATACATTTCAACACAAGGAATATTGATAGAAGATTCCTATTAAAACTTTGGCCAAATGCAAAATAGAAAGACTGGATATAATTGTTTGGGACAAAAAATAAAATAATAATGAACTCTAGAGGAAGTCGTATGCCCAGGAGATTTGAATATTTCTTTGAAATCAGTGAGAAAGAGAATATTTATGGATAATTTCTTTAAAACCCAGAGTTTCTCTATGCAGATTATAAATTTACTCTAGTATTATTCCTCAGATGACGTGTAACTTTGGAAGTAGACTTTTGCTGCTATGGGTAATATCAGGAAATATGGCATGCATATAATAAATATAATACAGCTTTTATTAAGTTTCTTGGTTCTTGTATGAAATGAGGAAATGAATAATAAATTTCAAAAGAAAAATAGTTACCTTAAAAAATAAAATTAAGTAAAGCAAATTTCTCATTTGTATAACTTCTCCTATAACTGTTCTGTCATATCTTCTTCCTCCTACTCCACTGCCTCTACGATTCTTTCTCTCTTACTGTGTATGTTTATGTAATGTTTCTTTACTCATTACCTGCCACCAAGCCTAAAATCTGCACTCATCCAGCTCATCTTGCATTATGCTTCTGAATCTCTCTCTCTCTTATTATCTCTTACCCTCTTTCTTCTTCTCTCTGTATAATGTAAAGTGTCCCTGGAGAAATCAACCAACCAAACAACCAACCTACATTTATATCAACTATTATTCTACAGGGTGTCCACAAAATCTGGGTACATGGGGATTAACACACACTTTAAGAAATTATTATTTCTTATACTTAATTGTTTATGTTATGATTTTATTTACTCCATGTACCCACATGGGGATTAACACATACTGTAAGAAATTATTATTTCTTATATTTGATTGTTTATGTTATGATTTTATTTACTCCATGTACCCAGACCTTGTGGACACCCTGTATAATGACATTAATACTTAGTTGTTTACCCACTTGAACATGTTAGTTCACACAGAAACAGTAGTGATGAAAACCTGGAGACTTTTCCTTTTTAGGAGAAACAGAAGATCGGTTAAACAACAGTCTACAAATTTAGTCAGTAAACAGAACAATGAAAATAAGCAAAAACTTTCTAAATTTCAGTACGTAAGTTATTACTGAAGTTAACTAAATTTCACTGATAGGTTTTTGTTTATTAATGTTTTTTACATTAGCAACCAGCTTCTTATTTGTTGGAATCATTCAAAGAAATAATAAAGAGAGAGAAAACATGGAACCATAAAACAAAAACTGACATTGCATAGAGTGTACGTTCACAGTAGTGCCAATTCTGTGACAGAATTATTTCAACTATGTTGGCACTGAAGTACTTATACTTCAAGTATGAATGACACTGAAGTATTAAGGAAAACAGTAAATGATTTTGTGAACTATGAAACATTGCAGAATATTTCAAAGACTTTTCATTTTCATTATTCATTGTATTTGCATTGAGTTACTGACATTTAGGAATAATTTATTACTTCTGTCTAAACCATAATTTCAAAGCAAGAACACTTTTATTTGCAAACAGGGCTGATTAAAAAAAAAAATGGATACAGAAAGGAAGAAACAAATAATATGTAAGAAAAAAAATTAAAAAAGAAAACATAAATCATGAACTAAAATACAGTTCAAGCTGAGTTTCACAGTAAAAATTGTAAACTAACCTGAAATAAAGCAGCGGGCTTAATAAAATTGAATAGCAATTTTAAGATTTTAGTGTTTGTTCATTTGTTTTAAGGCCAGTATAAATTAGGCTGCTGCTTATCTTTGTGGTAGTATTTCCCCAATTGGATACTCTCTCTTTTACTCTTTTACTTGTTTCAGTCATTTGACTGT
>NC_142939.1:52562363-52617363 GCF_046866305.1 Octopus bimaculoides | reverse complement strand
TACCCTTTCCAAAACTTGCACCATAACACCCCTCAAGGGTCTCAGACCCCACTTATCTGGTTTCTCTATTGATGTTTTCCTTCAGTTGCACCAGGGTCTCCAGTTTGTTGATGTAAACCCTCGCTTTCAGTTATCCCCACAAGAAAAATTTCAGGCTCATCAAATCTGGGGAACGTGAAGGCCTTTCAAAGTAGACCTCACGCATGGTTCAATTAAGATGTAGCAACTGTTCATACTGCCAGAGAAACAATGCATTTGCTATGGCAGTGCTTTGGAGAGAGAATAACCTCCCACTACAGCAATGTCAACTGGCCTTCACATTCCCCAGACTTGACTAAACAAGATTTTTCTTGTGGGATTACCTGAAAGAGAGGATTTACGTCAACAAACTGGTGACCCTGGTGCAACTGAAGGAGAATATCAATAGAGAAATCAGATAAGTGGGGTCTGAGACTCTATTTCGTTCATTTATAAACTGTGAATTCCTTGTCTAGAACTTTCATACATACTCACTTTGTCTCTGATGATGGAATACTCAGTGTATGGAGATGCTAACCTATCACTTGGGATATCCCAGAAACAGCTGTAAGACATCCAATAATTAATTAATTAATTAATTAATCAATTAATTGATTACTTCAAATTCACCTTACTCTAATTGAATATTCTATATGACTTGAGATACTCATCCTGCCCTGGGTTTTGTTACCCTTTCTCCTCTAAAACACACACATTTAGGAGAGAGAGAGACAGGGAGAGAGACAGAGAGAGAGAGAGCCAGAGAGAGATAGAAAGAAAGTGAGTGAGAGAAGGAGAGTGGGAGATATGGTTAATTTAACCAACTCAAAACCATTGAAGATATTACCCTTGCTTGGCCACAACCCAATGAATGAGACCACACAATGACTACAAAAAGTATACATTGTAACATATGCTTAAATCATTTGTTGAGCACAGAAGAATTATGTCCTAAGTATACTGCCCCTTAGAAACGGATAACAAATATTGCCCTTGCTTTAAATATCATCATTTTTAGAAAAGCTAATTCTTGTATCATGTACCCTTTTCAACACAGAACAATAAATAGTCAGGTTATCATTGAAAGAAAGCCTGTTCCATTGTCTTTTATGCCTTCATCATAGAGTTATGATGGAATAATCAGTCAGTCTATTGTTCAATTACTGTATAATGAAAACAAACGAAATCCTGAAACATACTTTCTATGGGTACAGAACAGAAATGAAACAGTGAATGTATAACCAATATAACATTGAGTTACTTACTTGGCATGAAAGCAGAAAAACACAAATTTCACATATAGCTCATACTTTTATTGTGCTCAACAGTTGTTTTAGTAAGATAAACGCAGCCCAATGTATGATTGCATAATTATGATACATAATTAAATTAAATCAAATTAAATAATGCTCATTAAACATTGAGTTATTTATACTGATTATTTCGAGAAAGAAAAAACAAAAAGTTTGATATGCTCTCCTCCTGTACACGAAAAATGAGAGACCAGTTATTAACTCCCTTCCATTGAAGGATTTTCATAATGATATTATTTATTTAAATATTATGTAGCATCATAGCTAAACTTATTATGAGCAAGCCAGTGAGAGAGTAGTTTTGATTTTTTAAAAGTTGGTTATGAATAAAGCTAACAAAACAAAACATTTACTGTAATACGTATTCACAACTTCTTAGGTAAAGCACAGACATGGTGACATTATTTTAGCAAAAATATTTCCGAAAGAAAGTAATAATCACAATGAATAATATATTATTGCAGCCTTGAAGGAATACATTGTCAGTTTGATGTGTTATTGTCATTCTAATTGACATCTATTGTTGTTAACCCAAGGTTAGTACTGACAAAACAGTTTTGTCCAAAGAAATATCTTGCTCAACTATGAGATTACTTATATTACAACCACTTTCTTAAGAAGCAAAAGCTAATCAAATTATTAACAAAGCAAATTTCTTAACCACATAGCCATTCCTGCTCCTGAATATCACCACAAGCCTGCAGTGCAACTAACATAAGATAGCATGAAGATAAAAACATAATATAGTTATAACTAATTTGAGAGGAGAGAGAAGAAGAGTGAAGGCATGAGAGAGAGGATGGCATGTGTTCTGTAGATAAATAGGTAATGTGGTTTCTCTATATTTGAAATTTAGTCTTATGTTGAATAATATCACTTTACTTTATGTCGAACATCTTAACGGTTAATGCCTTTATAATATCGTATTATATGATCACAATGTATACCTTTCTAACAGTAGGCTTCTAAATTAATCTTTTCAGTCAAACCAGACATATAGAATCATAGATTCTAAGAGGAAACTCAAGACTGTCATCTCTAAATCAAGCAAACACTCATATACTCAAAATGCTACTATCAGCTTTTATACTAGATATCATTAACTATGTTTCTTTTAAATAGAAACCTCTAAGACTTCATGATCTTTGGCAGATTCAAAATAGTATAATGTCTTTAATATTCTGTGCTGTATTAGAACTATTTGTAAATACAGTGTAAGAATTTTGAAGCAACAGTTTTCGTATGAAAGTGCTAAGGCTACATAGAAAAATGTATAGATATATTTTTGCAGTTATGTGTACATTAAATTATTTCTAGTTAATATATTTACTGCAGAAAATAAGTTGAATTTATTTCAGTCAATTAGTGAATTGAATAATATTTTCTGTGAAAAGTTTCTACCAATGAAAGTGATTTGATTTTATTTTATGATAAAATCTGACAGCTTCCAGCTATTCTTACATTTCTTTCAAACCAAGATGGTCAAATTTTGAAGTGTGGTGGGTAGATAAATTAATAGAGAAAAACATTCACGATGTATAGTATTGTCCTCTCTATATTACAAATTACTTCTGCTTCCTAAAATAGAAATGTGTCTTAAGAACTTTTTTTTCTTATTTGAAAAAATTATAGAAATTGCTTAAGTACCATTGTACGAAAAAAATAAATAAATAAATGAAAAATTGTCAAGAATGAATTCAGTTTCCAAAGAAAGTGCAAAGATATTCTGAAAGAATATTATACAAAAAAAAAAAAAAAAAAAATTAAATGATACTCTGGAGTGGGGGAAAAACTCTAATAAGTTACATATCAGTAAACAATATTTGGAACAAAGAACTATGTGCACAAGTATCTTGTATGAAAGACACTAGAATAAGAACAGTGATTATTGATTTAAGAGTCAATGATTAAGAATACTATCAGTTTACATTTGGAAACCATTACAGATGCTCTCAAGCCAAGAAGAATTGTATCAGAAATAAATATATCCTTATTAATATTGATTCCTCACATAAGCCTAGCTTTGCTTCGCAATTACAAGGTTTTCAGGATTGATCCCCTGGGTAGCACCTCGGTGAAAGTGGACTTTTACCATGAACTTGACTCATCTAAAGCGTTGTGAATGTAACTTGTCATACAGAAACTGTGAAGAAGCCTGTTGGTTCAACTGACCTTATAATTCAAAGGTTCAACCTTTCCACGAACTGCATTATGACTATAAGGGTACATGCGTCTGCTGGATACTCAACCACTTATACTTTCATTTAAGCCATTGGTGACTCAAGTGATGAAAAACATTTTTTTTTGTTTTATCACTTGGACAAGAGTGAGGGTAGTGCCCACCACCCCTTACAGTGTGTCTGAGGTTGGTAGGGGTGGATGGAGAAAGATATCCTTAAACCAAAGGCCTGGTATAAATGAACAAAACTCCATAAGAGATGACCAAGGGGGCCCAGGTGATGAGGTTAAGTGAGCCAATGAAGTCAGTCTGCCAGCAAAGTGAGCCAGGGATAGATTTGAACTCAAAATGTAAAAAATAAGAACAAATACTGAAAGACATTTTGTCTGATGCTCTAACGATTCTGCCTGACCATTGTCCTTGATTGGTACTTTATGTATCAATTCTTGGTAAAATGAATAGCAAAGGTGGTCTTGGCAGGTTTTGAACTCAGAGTTCAACAACCCAGAATAAATATTGTAAATCATTACATCTGACACTCTAACGTCTCTGCCAATGCACTACAAGATCACTAATATTGATAAAGGATCAATGATACAAAGTTCAAATCAGAGTGGGGGGGGGGGGGGTATAGTCGAAGAACCCTGGAAGGATAAAATTTAATAATCAATAAATAATATAAATAATAGTTTCTCTGTTCATGTTGATGGGTACATGCACATAAATTCATATTAAAAAATGCAGATTCACGGCATAGTGACACAAGGCAATATATTTGTTCTCTATGGAGAAGCTTGCCTCTCACAATAAAGGAATGTTTCTCATGGCACCAGTAGACAAAATGGGGAAAATGTTGCCCCAGTGGATAGTGAGAGAAATGCGCTGGAAGGATAAAATGCAAGGTTGATCTCAGTTTTCAATTCAGAACCCTTACTGGCAAGGTACACTACTAAATTATCACAAGGAATTTTACTTTTCACTCAACCAATTGGGCAAATCTCAGTAATGGTAACTGTTTTTCTGTCACTTCTGTTTTTAGAGCTGGCTGGTGTCATAAATTCTTCACTCAGGCACCTCTGAATCACTTGTCTATTTCCCTTTTTTTACTACTGTTGTGTCCAACACCCCATAATCTGCTCTAACCCCTATGTTCAGTCCTTACACAAGTTCCCTCATCTTGAGCCTACAAAAGGCATAGGTACTCTTTTACTCTTTTACTTGTTTCAGTCATTTGACTGTGGCCATGCTGGAGCACCGCCTTTAGTCGAACAAATTAACCCTGGGACTTATTCTTTGTAAGCCTAGTACTTATCTATCGATCTCTTTTGCCGAACCGCTAGGTGACAGGGACATAAACACACCAGCATCGGTTGTCAAGCAATGCTAGGGGACACAAACACAGACACACAAACATATACGCACATACATATATGTATACATATATACGACGGTCTTCTTTCAGTTTCTGTCTACCAAATCCACTCACAAGGCTTTGGTCGGCCCAAGGCTATAGTAGAAGACTCTTGCCCAAGATGCCACGCAGTGGGACTGAACTCAGTACCATGGGGTTGGTAAGCAAGCTACTTACCACTCCTGCGCCTGTACAAGATCCACTCACAAGTCTTTGCTTGGACCAGGAGCAGATGTTTGTTCAATGTGCCATGCAGTGGGACTGAAACCAAAACCAAGTAGATGAGAAATGAACTTAACCACTCAGCCTTATTTTTCTGAAAATACAACCAAAATTAGATTAATAAGACAATAATTTTAGTTACAATGTGGTTGTAAAATGTTAGTGTCTGTCTTAAGGGTATTCAGGATATTTTAATATGGGTAGTTGCTGTTTTACTACAGGTAAACGTAATGTCTCTGATGCTAATGGTTTTAAATATTCCTTTTCCTTTTTAGATATCTTTCACAATGATAATAACAGCGTTCTTTTTAACAGCAATGTATGATATTGTAGTATTGCTCAATAAGATTATCAGCATGAATATATACCTCCCATGTATATGTCAACATGTGTCTGCTGTACATGTGGTGAGAATGTTGACAAAAATACTGTGCTACTGTAATGTAAATACTTGCATTGTGTGTGATAGTGTTGTAACAGTAGTGTAAATTATGCTAGTATTGTCTGCGGTAAGGTTAGTATTAGTATTGGCACAGTTACATTAGTAGCGTCGGTTTGAATTATAATCAATATGACTAGTTTATATTTGTCAGTAGATTTTCTACATGGCAATTGTCAGGTGCATTTGGCTATTCTAACATGAAAATGCTATAAAAATTTTGAAAAAAAAAAAAATCTACTCAGTCCTTGAAACATCAGAATTTTCACATGCCAAAGTAATATTTGATTGAACATATTTTATCGAATAAATTTAATCAAGATTAGAGAATTTGATTGTTAATTTAAAATGATGAAGAAAATGTTTCGAAAGATTTACAACACAGTGGAAGCAGATTTCTGATAGATAGAAATTTATATGACATTCCAGGGAAAAGAAAAAGTTGATTTAATCAAAGTAGAAGACAACAGGTATTATAAGTGACTAAAATATTTAGCTGAATTTTGTTTTTACTTTTTCTCTGTTCTTCATTTATCATTCTGTATTCTGCTTGTTTTGGTATAACACAATATATTGAAGATAAGAATAACATTGCATTTTATGGAAGTGAAATGAATCAACATAAACTGATTTAGATAGACATGAGAGAAATTACAAAACTAAGAGAAACTATGGTGAAGTAGAAATGATAATTTATGTAAAAGTCTGTGAGATAAGGTTGCGTTTGTATATTATCACAACCAAGAAATACGAGTGAAGATACAGTATTACGTTTGAGCTAAATTGAAGGGTTGCTGGGCTTAGTTTGGTGAAGTGTATAAGATGCCATTTCCAATCACTGGTTGAAAATTGAGAATGCAGGAAGAAAAGTAGTGAGTATTCATGATTTACAGGCAAATCAGGTTGATTAGCAGCTGAGACTGGATGCCCCATCAAACCATTACATGAGCACAAACTTATGCAAATGTCTTATGCCATTGCTTTGGATTAACAAGTGCTGTATGCACAGAGTAGAGGCTACAGTAATAGTGGTAGAACAGAAAGATTCTGCAGACAGTATGTCTATGGAGAAGAAGTTGGTGTGTGTTGATACCTTATATTGCATGTGACAGCAGCACTGCCCTCAGATGTGGGAGCAGCACTACATTGGGATTCTCATCTGAGAATTTGGAGGAAGGGGTTAGTGGATTAAATTGACCCCAGTGCTCAACTTGTACTCATTTCATCAACCCTGGAAGGATGCAAGGCAAAGTTGGCCTTGGAGGAATTTGAACTCACATCATAGAGATGGTTGAAATAGTACTTAACATTTTGTGTGGTGTGCTAACAATTCTGCCGGCTTGCCACCTTCTCATCATCTGTTTATAATAAATAATTTTGTTTCTTTCTGCATTCTTAACCATTACATATTTTCAATCAGTGATTGAAAATAGATTTCTTATGTAGTTAAACAATTTTTGCACAACAGCTTAACAAAATGGCTGAGGGTTACAAGAGAAAACACTTTTCTAAGGTGTCACATTGTAAGACTGAACTGAAACCATATGATCCAGAAGTGGACTTCTTAACTACACAGCCAATACTGATATGGTGAGTATATGTGTTCTCTAAGAGATATCTTCAATGGTGATGCAGCTTAACATTTGTAACAGCCTTGTGGGTTCTGGTATCATACTGTTCACATTTAGGAGTGAGTGATAATATTTTATTGATATTTCTAGTGATTGTGATGATTTAGCAAAGTGCTTACAGCAAAAAATGTAATGTATCAAAACAGAAATGATTGTTTCACGTCTTGATACAAGGCGGGAGAAGGTAGTTGATTCATCTACCCCAGTGCTTGGTTAGTACTTTCCGTTTTAATTTCTGCCGAAAGGCTGAAAGGCAAAGTAAACTACAGCAGTATTGTGAACTTAGAACGTGGAGACCTGAAGAAATTCCACTGAACATTTTGTCCAAAACAATAACGATTCCACCAAAGCACTAATAATTCCACAATTTGACTTTATGCAACTAATGAAATTTTTAGAATGTGAATTATCTTCAGCCTTACTATTCTTTATTGTTAATGCTTGAGACAATTCATTCCTTTAAAGGAAGATAATCATCCTCAATAATCTGCAGGGGGGACAGAGGAAAAACATGAGGTGTAGACAGACTTGTTTACCTGTTCATTAATGAGTTCATTGTTATGTAAAAATATAGGCAATTTTTGTTTCTTCTATATCTGTAAAAGTTGTTAGATATCTAACATTTATTATTAGCTTTAGTAAATGACAGTTACACACACGCACACACTCACACACACGCATATACACACACATGCATACAAAATAAAGCAAATTCTTTTTGTATATATAATACTAAGTTCTGGGCCTTTATTACCAAATACAGGGTCTTTGGATTCACTTGAGCTTCAGTAAAGTAAAGAACAAGACAAAGACAATAGCTGTTGCTGTTTAGCCCTAATTCTGATCAGACCTGTGATCAAAGGCATTCCAACCATGTCGTTCCATTATTTTGCACATCGTGGGTTTTTGTGTCCAACATGTACTATTTTTTATTAAGATACTTCCATGGCCCCTTTTTATTGGCTTAAAATAACTTTCATCAGGTTGATAGATTGACAGAATCATTAGAGCAGCATTTCTCAACCAGGGTTCTCCAGGATACTAGGGTTCCATAAAAGGTTCCTAGAGATTCTGTGAGAAAGAGTGAGATAAGCTAATGCTAATTTCATGATTGTAATATTATTACTATACATGCACAATATATTGGTTATTGTAAATATAGACATCATCCTATCTAACCCATTATGTTATCAAAAAATATAACAGCCATATATATATATATGTACTCTCAGGCATGCAAAGTATGCGCTGCATGCCCTGTGATTTTTTATCCATATCATCGGAAAATTAGATAAAATAGTTACTTTTGTTTCAAAGAAACTCCATCCACGTGTTTTCAAAATATTCTGCCTCCCCTTCCCCCTCTCTCACTGACTCGTACGTCTGCTTTGAGACGACCACGTGACACCCCCTCTCTGTATCTTTGTTAGTGTAGAATTGTTGCTAGCCTCGTTCCACTTTCTGCCACGAACAAAGTGCAATCCCATAATTCCTGAGTTAGCCAACTGAAATGTCGGAATAAAGTGGCAGTAAGTTTGAATTTCTTTTTTTATTCAAAACATCTGTTTGCACTATTATATTTTTGGAGTGTTTTGAAAACAAAAGATATTATCTATGTTATATTTCTTATTTCAGAAGTAGCTAATTAATCCTAAATTAATTTGACTAACGTTATTTTTCCGTTTTCTTGAAATTGACTCAGATGCAATTTACTCAGACGCTTACTCGTGTGTTTTTATATAAAAGTAACCTTTTTCAAAATGAGTGTTATAAACGATATTTTGAGAAATAGTTATTCGAAAAGAGAAACAATTAATTATAAACGGTGGGAGACCAACACCGAATTTACCTAATTTGTGAAGCTACAACAAGAAATTCACGAGACAATTTCAGGTTAATTTGTATGAAAAGAAAAAATGATTAACTGGAAGTGCTACACTTAATAAATTATTCTCTTGGCCTTGTTTACTTTTTTGCTTAGAAAAGAATGTTTAGAATGATAAAGGTTATGATGATTTAAATAATTTACATATGGATATGATAAAGCACGAGCGTTCTCAAAGGCATATAACATCTTTGATAGATCTTAAAATATTCGTGATCTTGTTGAAGCTATGCCAGAACTCTTCAATCTGTTCAAGTTGATTTTAACAATTCCTTTTCCCATTGCTTCTGTAGAGCGATCCTTTTCTGTATTAAGTAGAGTCTAAATATACAAAAGAAATGCGGCAGGAGAAAGAAGACTGTCTGGGTTAGCATTAATGTCAATTGAAAACGATTTATTACAACAATTGACGAAAAGAGAAGATTTCTACGAAAATATGATAGATATATTTGCCCAGAAAGATTGAAGAATTGAATTAATTTATAAATGAGGTAAATAACATTTTAGAACATTAAAAAAAAACTTAATATATTAAAGGGCATATATTGCAGGTTTTGGTTAGTGTTTGTTATAACGTAAGTTTCGACCTTCTTACATCAGTATTGTTTCGCAGGAGAAATGGTTCGACTTCTTCGTCACACCTAACCTACATCGGTTTTCCTTTCTGTGCTGCTGGGTGTAGTCTATTTACGGCCATAAATAAGTGTCTTGTTTCAATCTTAGAGATGTTGACTTCTGCCACAACAGTTTTTTTTGGGGGGGAAGGGCGGGGAGGAGGCTTTTTACAATGTTGAATTTTGGCAGTCTTTCATTGTGTGTGTATTTATGTATATGCGTGTATTTTCAATGTGTGTGCGTGAGACGTAGTCTTTTAATATACGGAGTTCAGTAAGTCTCGGAACAGTCTACTTGAGTATCAATAATTTTCCCGGAATTGACAAGTAGCATGATAAAGCACCTGACATGTCTTCGAGAGCGTAACTATCTAAAACCATGGCCATATAATGTAACTAAATGTGTTCTCTTTATTAAATCAATTCAAATTGATTCAGCTGAACCAATAGGTATAGGAGCTAATGCAGAATCGCACCCCTTTGAAAAACGAAATTTTGTGAAAATTATTTTCGAATTCCTACCTTTAACAGAGATTCCGAATATGCAAAAATATTAACAGAACCCAATATCAACTTTATTCCATTTCACTTATGATTTTTAGACTTTTTTAAGGGAGAGTGAGGATGGGAAAGTACTGACGTTTCGAAGAGAGAGAAAAATACAAACAATACACCTATTTCAGGCTCATCTCTACCGAGCCATTTTTTATTCCCTGCTTATTCTAGGTCATACGGGGGTGATTGCATATTCAGAATCTCCCATATGTAAATCGTAGGAATACGAAAATTCTTTTACTGAAAAATTGCCAGTTGGGCGGGAGGGGGGGGAAAGTAATTCATTGCATGCCCAACCCCGGAAGTCACCGCACGCCACTGATATATATATATACATATATATATATATATATATATATATATATATATATATATATATATATATATATATATATATATATATATATATATATATATATATATATATATAACATATACATATATCTGATATTTACCACATGAACTACAATGAACTACAATAAGAGAAAAATATAGTCTGTAATCTTTTTTGTGCAGGAGTTCCGTGAGGCATGTAATTTATTTTAAGGGTTACACAAGGATAAAAAGGTTGAGAAACACCACATTAGAGCACTGGATAAAGTGCTTTGTAGTATTTATCCTGGTTACTCTTTTACTTGTTTCAGTCATTTGAATGTGGCCGTGCTGGAGCACCGCCTTTAGTGTGTGGTGTGAGTGGCACAGACTGTCACTTGGCACAACTAATTGGAGCTCGTAACAACAACGTAGAGACTGTTTTATTAGGAAATAGCTTCTGAGAATTATTTCTACATTGAAAGATTTCATGATATGAGTTAGCATCAGTAACAGACAAATATTTCTAAAATTACTACTATCTGGCAATTGATGCTACTCTGATACAAATATTTCATTTACACAACCACTCCATCCATTAACCACTTTGGGCTACTTTATCAAGATGGCAGCTGCATTTATAGAATTACACATGAATTGTAGGGAACTCAATTCAGCAATAATTATGTACGATTTTGTAACGAACTGAATGGCAAAATAATTGAAAAGCAATGAGAAATTTTCTCTACTGACTCTTAGAAGCACAAGATGTTTAACAAAAGACACAGATGTAAATGAGATTTGTAAAGATTTATAATTTTGTAATACTTCTTTTTTTATTTTTATCATGGTTTTTCTTAGTAAAAGAATCTTAAAAATACAACAGTTATTCTTACAGGTCAGTAATATCTCATTTTGGGGTCTATTCTTGAATTAAATTCTATCTTAAAAGAAGTCACAAAGATATTAAGTGAAATTATTCTGATACCAATGTAAATTTGTTATTCAAAATATTAGCAAAAGGTGTTCAATAGATGAAATTTGAATTCCCTTCTAAAGAGAATGTTTATTGATTTAAATGGCTACAAATAGATTATACAGAATATAAAACACATTTTTAGGAACACAGTCAAACTTTATTGTGTCTATTGATGTAAAAATTCAACCAAAACATTTTGCGAAAATCAAAAATGAAGTTTTAAAATGGAAATGATAATTAAATTTCTCACTTGATATGTAGCTGTTCTATCATAAATTAAGAGAAGAAAGATTCTATTTTCAACACATCTTCCAGCATATGATTTATTATTAGCCATACTGACATGGTATATACGAGTCGAGATGAGAAAATCCACTTTATTCTGTCTTCATTTATTTCATCTGTTAAGCCAACGCTTTATACATGTCCAAGTAAATTCAGCACAAAATCTCTTTATTTCTTTTGACAATATTCTATTACAAAACTCACAGCATATTTCTACTTAATTCGAATATCATGTAATTCCTATTTCTTAAATTTACCACATGTTTTTCAGTTTCTTTAAACACACACACACACACACACACACCACTTATTACACTGTAGCATGGGAAAACAGGCTGTCGCTTTGCTGATGGCTTTCAAGAGCACATTTTAAGTACACTACTACATATGTCAGGCTTATCTGTTGTCACACCCTCCAACACAATGTGCCATTCCATTATTCAATTATTAGTGTATGCCACCTCAGCATATCATATATTCACACACTCCAAGAAAGGAAAAAAAAAAATCATCAATTTACATTTAAAGTCAAAACCATGCCACTGACAAGCTTAAATGAATTTTTGCTATCTAATCCTATACCTTGCCTTAGTTCAATATTCCCATCTCATCCTTCACTTCCTTCCTCACCTCACGATTACCTTCTCTTTTCCTTTCCATTTTTTTCTTTTCTTCTTCTTTCATTCAGTTTCTCCCTCCCGCTTCTTCTATGAAGCTGATATATATATATATATGCATGTATATTTACCTATGTCTGTGTGTCTTTCTGTCCATTTGTTCTCCCCCACCACTGCTTGACAACCAGTATTGGGGTGTTTACAACCCTGTAACTTAGCAGTTTGGCAAAAGAGGCTGATAGAATAAGCACAAGGCTTAAAAAATAATTACCGGGGTCGATTCATTAAACTAAAACTTCAAGATGGTGCCCCAGCATGGCCGTAGTCTAATGACTGACACAAGCAAAACTAAAAGATATCATCCTTATCCATAAGAAAGATTCTGTCCAAAATGTTGGTTACTCCACCCTCCACAACAATTTCAATGTACTTGTTCTGTTGCCCTCCTCAAATAATGCACGTCCTTTCATTATAGACCACCACCAACCTTTACTTCCTAAACTTCCTTCTTATGTACGTCCTCATCACCATACTTATAAGAAATTACACAACAGTCTTCTATTGCGAAACACAGGCTACACTGAAGATTTGTTCATCCATCCATCTTACAAAACATTAATTAACACATAATTGAGTTTATATTTGTTTGTCAGTGTTTTATTTTATTTTATTTTATTTTATTAATTTATTTATTTTGATAAGAACACACTTAATTGTGGATCAATGAACAACACAATTTATTTTGTATTGTTTACCAGAACAGAAAATATTATTTCATTTAAGGAAAAAAAAAAAAAGAAAATAATCAACAAGACAAAACCAGAGAAAGAAAAAGAAAAGAAAATTAACAGGCAGAGTCAAACGTAGCTCTGGAAAGGAAATATATCATCATCATTGTCGGTCGTCATCATTGCCACTGCCACCTCTGCCACCATCACCACCACCGCCGCCACTGCTGCCACTGCTGCCACTGCTGCCACTGCTGCTACCACTACCACCACCTTCTTTTTCTTCTTCTTCTTCTTCAAGTTTTTGTCCACCAAATTCATTCACAAGGCTTTGGTCAGTTCCAGGGGTTATGGTAAAAGACACTTACCCAAAGTGTATGCAGCAGATGCAGTGGAACTGACCCAAGCCCATGTGATTGAGAAGCAAAGTTTTAAACCACACACCAATTCCTGTTGCTATATTATGTAAAACACAAAATGGAAAAACATATCAGCAATTTCTTGCTAAACAACCTGCACAAATAATTTGTTTATAGTGATCAGATGTTTTTGCTGTACATGAACTCACTCCCTCCATTAAATCAATATTACCTGTATAGGTGCATGATGTGCGACTGGTCAGATGTCAAATTGTTCAGAAAGCAATGCACCATCCACTCCAAGAATTGAAAATGTTTATCAGGCAATCATGGGAGCAAAATTTTAATCACAATGCCATCTGCTCTGACTTGAATTACAAATAAAATCCATCAAAGAAGCTTCTTTATAGTTTCTCTTTATCCAATTATGCTCATTAGGCTCAAGATTATGATAAAATTCATTTGCTGTAGATGCAAATGGTGGAATTGAAAGCAGGACCATGTGGTTGAAAGCGTGAGAAAACTGAAACATGTCATACTTGGAAGCCCTTGTACATGCATGAACTACTTGTTATAACCAATTCAGTTAAATTTTAGGAAAGATGCAGCATACTTGGAAACAGATATTAGAGCCAAAAGCCTTCAAAATAACTAATGAAAAGTTAAAGTTTTAGTTTATAGGAAAGGAAACATGATGTCACATGTGTTAGGCAATTGGCCATAACCAAAATACAGAAAATGATTAGGTAAGCTGATAGTGAAAGTAGACTTTATCAGTAAAAGTTCGTGTGAGATAAATTCTTTCAAATACGCAGAAGGTTTCTTAGAAGTAGCTGTTATATATACATATATATATATGCGTGCATGTGTGTATGTATATTATGTGTGTATGTATATTATGTGTGTGTGTGTGTACAAACACGTATAATAAATATGTGGTGGTGGGGGCATATAATTAATTATACATTGAAAACTATTTTATTAAAATTTTGCGAACACTATCCAGCTCTATTTTAGTGCACACAAATAGATACAAACGGATATAAAACAAATGCTTGTAAAATTCAATTGAATTTTAGAGAAAACTAATTATTAAATCTGAACTGTTTTAATTGGATGCTGTATTGACCAATTCTGTCAGCAAGTTGGCAGCATTTAAATAATTCCTTTTAGCAATAGAGAATACTTGGCAAGAATTTTTGGTTGTCCTTGCTTTACTGAATACAATCAACAATTTCTGACTTTTCATGCTGACCCCATGTAAACCAGCTTTGATTTTTAATTTATGTTCTGCTAGCCTATGAACAAACAATTATAAATCAGATTAGTTATATGGCAGAATACATAGCAATGTATTTATATGTTGTGTGCATTCATACATAGAATGACATGCAAATAAATAAAACAGGATTTATCATAAAATGCAGTATTATTTCAGAGTTACTTTGATTCCAATCTATGATAAAATATCTAGAGAAAATTAAAAGATGTAACTTTCCTTATACAATCCCTACACATGCCACCCTATCACTTTTCCACTCTATCCCTCCACGTTTTCCCCAATAATTCATCACAAATTCTTTCCCTTCTTCCTCTTCCCAGCAACACTCACCCCATCTTCTTCTCTTACCATCTCGCATTCCACTTCTTAGAATCCTTGCCTACTCTCTTTTATTCTCCTTCAGTCATTGGGACCTCTTTAAGCAGTTAGCTTTGCAAGTTATGAGGCAATCTTTACTAGTGCTGATATGTATTTTATTAATATCTAGTTGTTGAACCACTAAGTTACAAGACATAAAGTGATGCTAAAAAAGCGTGAAGGTATTTAAACTATAAAAATAAACATTAACCTAACACATATACATCCATATATACATACATACATACATATATATATATATATATATATATATATATATATATATATACATACAGGAGTGGCCGTGTGGTAAGTAGCTTGCTTACCAACCACATGCTTCCGGGCTCAGTCCTACTACATGGCACTTTGGGCAAGTGTCTTCTACTATACCGTCAGACCGACCAAAGCTTTGTGAGTAGATTTGGCAGCTGGAAACTGAGAGAAGCCCGTCATATATATATATATATATATATATATATATATATATATATATATATATATATATATAATATAATATAGGATAAATTCTTTATAAGAATTTATCAAGTAGTCAGCGTGAAAAAAACCTCATAATGAAAAAATAACGAAAAATTTCGTAATGAAAAGATTCATCGTTTCTCCATAGATATATTTAAATATATATAAAAAGGGCATTAACTGTGTATTAATACCTCACGCTATCGAGGGACTAAATAAGTAAAAAAAACTACCCAAAATAAGTAACATATTTACCAAAAGCGAGGGAATGCAACTTTTCAAATTTTATCTCTTAAAAACATTTAACTCGATAGCGTGAGGTATTAATACACAGTTAATGCCCTTTTTATATATATATATATATATATATATATATATATATATATATATATATATATATATATATATATATATATATATATATATATATATATATATATATATGTATGTATGTATGTATGTATGTATGTATGTGTGTATATGTTTGTGTGTCTGTGTTTGTCCCCCTACCATTGCTTAACAACCGATGCTGGTGTCTATATGTGTCCATACCTTAGCAGTTGGCAAAGGAGACCAAAAGAATAAGTACTACGCTTACAAAAATAAGCCCTTTGAACTAAAATCCTTTAAGGTAGTGATCCAGCATGGCCACATCAAATTACTGAAACAAAAGCATAAAAGAATACCTTATAACATTTTTGTTAACTCTTTTAATAGTGACAGATAAAGCAGAGCTATTCTCAAATAAAATGTGACACAATACCATATCATAGTTTTATGTCATTTTAAGTCATATTTACATAAAAGATACACATCAGAACTCTCGTGTTATCTTTCCTCCATTATGAAAAGATTGAAAGCCCAATGAGTGTTTTCGTGAAACTATGATATGATAAAACAAAATGATTTTTAATGAAACTGAGTCCTTACAGTAGATTTTTATCGCATTAAATATCACAAAGACAGTATTGTATATTCTAGTCTCACATATAGTTACACTTAGTTATCATATGAATATATATGCACATATGTGTGTGTTTGTGTATATATATATATACATATACATATATATATATATATATATATATATATATATATATATATATATATACATATATATGTATACATACATATATATATATATATATATATATATATATATATATATATATATATATATATATATATATATACACACACTCTCACACATATATATGCATATATACGCACATATAGACTATGTATACATATACAAAAACACTTATGCATACACACTCACACACACAAATGAATATACATATGTATGCTCATACCTGTTTTTAATAGCTCATGACAGATTCATAGCATGCAGGTGAACACGTGTGCCCATGTATGTGTGTGTGTGTGCATGCGTGTATGTGTGTGTTGTGTGTGTATCTGTATCTCTATGTCTATATATTCGTAAGATATTTACTTTAAAAACCACCTTTACTTAAAATAGGTTTTCTTGTGTAGTTTTTCTGATATAGTCTGAACTATACAGATTTCACAACAGGTGTTCGACCATTATCGTGTCTATTCTTCATGTAAACACATTCTCACCAAAAACTATACAAAAATTCTTCTTTGCAACAATATTATTATTTTCATTATTACTACCATTGTTATTATTATTATTATTATTATTATTATTATTATTATTATTATTATTATTATTATTATAAAAGAAATTATTAAAATTATTACAATTATCATTATCATTATTATTTTTTTTTTCATTTTTAATAATAATAATAATAATAATAATAATAATAATGATAATGATAATAATAATAATAATGATAATCTTTATTATCATCATTATTATTCAGAATTTTAAGTTGAACACAAAGATTTTATTCAAAGGATAAAAATGCAGTTATAACTTTCTCAAAAGAGCAGTTCTTCCTTTCTAAATAATTCTGTGAATTCTTGTGATTCTCAATACTGAGAGAAAACCAAAAGGATAAACTATCATATTGACTATTTTTACAGATTTTTGACAGTGATAAATAAGAATTTACCCACTTTGGGAGCTGATCGTTTGAGCTGTGAACTCTGTAGTGTCTTGGTTTATAATTTTTTTTTATTTCGATTCACAACTTTCCCTTTATTCCCCCCCCCCGCTCCATAAAACTCCTTCTGCTTTTCTGTTTTCTTTTTCTTCTTCTTTCAAACAATTATCCTTTTCTCTCTACCCCATTATCATCATAATCCTTATCATAACTACTATTTTATACACACATACACCTCCCACACATGCACATACATATACACATACATGCAGAGGAATAGACATTATGCATGCATTAACTATCTATCTATCTATCTATCTATCTATCTATCTATATCTATCTATCTATATGTCTATCTGTCTGTCTATCTATCTAATTATTAATCAATTTATCTCTCTCTTTCTCTCTTTATAACATATATATATATATATATATATATATATATATATATATATATATATATATATATATATATATATATATATATATATATATGCTGGAAAAAATGCTATATGGCATTCTACCTGTCTGAAGGTGGATGGCTGGCAGAATTGTTACTGCATCTTAACCCTTACATTACCAACCCGGCTGAAACCGGCTCTGGCTCTGAGCACAAATGTCTTGTTTTCATATGATTTTAATTAAAATCTTCCACCAAACCTTAGTCACAATTTATGTCTCTCCTAGGAAGGTTAATTGATTTTGACTGTATTCCATTGTGAACTGTATATTATTATTATTATTATTATTAATTAACATTTTGAAATCATGAAGTTGGTCAATGGAATAGTCATCTAAGTCCCATTTCCAATTTTCTAAAAGAAGCTGATTATGTATTTTTTTTTTTTTTTCTTTTCAAAGTTTCAGCTCAGAGCTGCGGCCATGCTGATGCACCACCGTGTTCTTTGTCTTTTTTTTTTTTTGCATATATTTAGACTTCTAAGTAAGCCATGTTCAAAATCACATTCATCAGGGAAATATTTGTCACCATCACAGTCTCAGATATTTTTTTCTGCTTAAATGGTGACATTTAGCAAATACCACCATTAAAGCAGAAAAAAATTTGTAAGATGAATTTAAATCCTTCAATAATTAATATTTTTTTTGTATTTGTTCTGGGATTTCATTGGAAATTTTTCAAGCCAGGATTTTATGGGTTTTAGTCCACAATGATGTGGGATAGAAGATTACAAATTTCTTCTTTCAAATAATACAATGGTAGTGCTTAATTTGTGTGGGTTTGAATAAGTAGGTCCAAATCATCTCTGGTGTGGTTTTCAGCAGTACCTCTACTCATTTGATTGGTCTTTGTGTTTCTCATGTTAGTCCTGCTACAATTAATCTTAATTCAAAATTGTCGATTAGTGGAATATTTATACACATTAAAGCTGATTTTTTACATGTATTGCATATCATATTACACTTAGAAATTTTGAGAACTCTATATAAATTGCTGGTTTTGCATTGAAAGCTCATTAAGTAGTTGCAGTCTTTATTTGTTAAATCCTTCTGGTGTGGATGAATGAAAGTACTAAGTTTCTTTATTTATTTTGATGGATGGTAATCTCTTATCTTCTCCTAATATGTGGTGCTGCCTTGTAGTAAGGATAATGCAGCATTTTGTAGACATGGTATTTCTCATCTGTTCCAACTGGTTTCCCATCTCTCTGTGACTTTATTTTCTTTCATACACTTTTTAATATTTTATTTCCTTCAGCAGCTTCAAAATTGGGAATAATCAGCCTCTTCTCATCACCATACTTTTAGTTTATGATGCAAACCATCTGGATGCAATCTACTTATTACAAAACAGTATGTTACCATTATGTTAGCTCATACTGACTTTAAAATTTTTTTGAATTGGCATGATCACCCAGGTACTTGTGTTTTGCTTTTTTATCTTCTAAGAAGACCTCTTATCTAAAATGTCATATCAAACTGGATTTTTTAAAATGTGCTTTTTTCTTTTATCTATTATTGAAAGAACATCATCACTCATCCATTTTTTACTCCTTTTCCTATTCTGACAAAATTTTCTTTCCAAGCAGGTTTTAGTTGTCTTCTAGTTTTCTTCTGTTGGCTCTCTATTAATTGGTTCTTGATTTCGTTCTTCATTGTGTAAATATTCATATCTGTTTTGCATTTCCACATTTTATTTCTTTCAATAATCTGTCTGTCTTAACATTTTAGTTTAATTGCTTTTGTCTCTTAGTGATTTTCTTTTTCTTAAGTATAATTTGTAATTTAATTAGCATTGGATTATTATCTGAATTGATATCTACTCCAGGCTATGTTTTTGCTTGTTTCATATAGTTTCTAAACTGCTGGTTTATCAGTATGAAGACTATCTGATTTCTTGTTATGCCACCTGAACTCTTCAACAGGTATAATTTTCTTGTTGGTTACAGGAATTGTGTGTTGATGATTATCGAACTGTTTCTTCGACAAAGATCTATCAGTCAGACACTTTTTCTATTTCTTTCAACTAATATGAATTGATCTTTTATCTCTTGATTTTTTTCATTAAAATTTTCCAGTATATTTGATTTCTTTAGTTTCAGTGCATTTTATTACAATTTGAATTTGTTCCATGTCCTCATCACTGTGTTCTATGTAAGAGTATATATCTGTATGATGTCGATATTAAAAGGCTTTCCTTGTAGTTTCCTCATCATTTTATTCAACATTTCTCAGTATTCAAAGAGTGATTTTACTCAAGTATTTTTACTATCAAAATTCCTTTTTTTTATTCTCCTTTTCCATCAGAATAGAATCTAGTATGGTTTGCGCTTACTATTTTACCCTCATATACCCATTTGTTTCAGATATTTGCATCATCATCACCATCATCATCGTTTAACGTCCGCTTTCCATGCTAGCATGGGTTGGACGATTTGACTGAGGACTGGTGAACCAGGTGGCTACACCAGGCTCCAATATGATTTGGCAGAGTTTCTACAGCTGGATGCCCTTCCTAATGCCAACCACTCCGAGAGTGTAGTGGGTGATTTTACGAGCCACCGGCACGAAGGCCAGTCAGGCGGTACTGGCAACGGCCACGCTCAAAATGGTGTATTTTATGTGCCACCTGCACAGGAGCCAGTCCAGCAGCACTGGCAACGATCTCTCTCGAATGTCTTTACATGTGCCACCGGCACAACTGCCAGGAAGGCGACGCTGGGCACAGGTGCTATTGTAAATATTCAATTTTTTTCTGTTTCTTGCATTAGATTGTCAAATTTTCCTGGTTGTTGTAGAGCTTTTGTGTTCCAGCTTCCTAGGTGTAATAGTTTATTTATTGCTTCTGAAGCCATACTGTTTGACTCTAACATTCCTTTAAAGTTTGGGCATCAGTTATCATCAGATATCCTATTCACTGATGATTTGGTTTCTTCTTTGTATGTTGTATCTGGATCAGTATCCAGTTCCCTAGCCTTTTCCTGTAATTTTCTTATGCTATGAATGTTTAATTATTGGTATGAGGGAAATAGAATTTCAACCCCTTCCATAGCATCTGGATACCAGTGGCTTTTATGCTAGGGAATACCCTGGATGTGCCCCACCAGCATCACCACCACCACCACACCCACCTGTCTTCAGTGCTACCTTATCTTCAGTACTATTGATCTTGGTTTTGTTTTATTAACCCCTGCTACCATTCCAGTTATTGAGTACTTATGATGTGTTACCCTCTATACCATAATCCTTCTTACACTACCAATACTCTTTATTCAAATCACCAGTCAAAGTGAGATGGCTTGTATGCCACTGGTAAGCAATATCAATTTCTTTGAACAATAAGTGATTGGTATGCAGGCATAGTAAACCATTGCTGATGCCCACATCCACTTTGATGAAGATATGAAACAGAATAAGTTTACAAAGATACTGATCTTCATGAACCTATATCATACACCCCTTACAATTTAAATATATTTGGTTTCTTCCTTCAGTCTTAACAACAATGCTGAATCACTCAGTTCATTACCCTGGGTAACTTCCTGTGTAAAAAGCTATTTTATTTACACAGACATCTTCACCAGATTATTTTATGGAAACTGTAAATAAAAGAAATAATTTTTTGCTTAAAACATATCAAAACAAAATATGGTAGAATGCTGGTTCCATTAGATTACTTGGATTATATTCAATTAGATTACTTTTAATGCAAGCTGTGCAGGTAAAGAATAATCTTTCAGTTATGCGAATAAAGAATTCTTATTATTGAAAATTATTGGCATAGTGTGAAAGATTGAAACAAGAAACATTAATTGAATACATGTTTCTAATTAAAAGAAGAAACACACTATGAGAAATGCTCAATTTTATATATTTTTTAATCGTGTTTCTTCTTCCTCAAATGTATTTCATAATTTATTCTACTCATAATGAAAAGAATTGGTTTAAAAATTTTATTACAATTATTTAATATTTCACAAATAAAACTAAACACATTTATTATACTTTTGTTTTCTCTTACAAATATAAACTTACAATCTATGAACGAAAATAGCAAAAACACTTGGGAAAAAAACCTAAAGCAAAAGATGAAATATTCCTAAAATAACAATATCATACGATAATTGCCTAAGGAAATAGGCTACACATGCATTACATAGACGAATGCTTTAAGTTATAATTATTCATATAATATCTCCATCACTTTATATTTAAAGGCATTTGTTATAATAAGCTGTCAGAAGGAAAATAATAAAGAAAATAATAAATAAATGCAAACACTAACCATCAAAGATTTGAATTAGTAAATTGTGTAGATTCAAGACAGAGTTTCTTGGATCTAAAACAAGAAAAAGACATTCATAATAAATCTTCATTTGTTTCATTAAATAGAATTTCCTTGACTTTTTAGCTTAGTCAATTAGGGTTGAGTTCATTTTGGATGATAAATAATAAAATATAAAGATTATACATAAAGATTATATAGGCTGGACTAACTCATCCCTCAGCCAGCTGACCAACCAAACAACCGACCGACGCACCCCCACCCCCACCAACCAACCTACACACCCACCAACCAATCAACCAACCAGCCAACCAGCTAATTAAAGCTTTTAAGAGAATACCCTGTGTTTCATTGAAGTGATAGAAATACCAGTTTCTATCATTCATATCCAGTTGATGAAGTAAACTGGCTGATGTTTGGAAGGCCATTAAACTGATTTTATTTTAATATATGTTCTTGCTAAAAGGTTAGTAATAAGTAGGATTCAAATAAAGAAAGAAACAAAAGGGTTGAGTGATTGTGATATCCAAAAGGAGAGACTAAATCATATCATTTGAAGTTAAGGTATAAAAGAGCGGAAAAAAAAAATGTATTTTTGTGAAACGTTGGAACATTTACAAGGACTAAATGACCATAATTAAAACGTGTATTTCTATGACCAAATGTCTTTGAGTGTTGATAGCTAAATAGCTAATTAGTCTTCCTCATTAAAAACTGTAAGTATCATGATACCTTTTGTAATATAATCTAAATAGGTTTGTCTGGATTTCATACACTGGGGCTTTTTTACCAATTTTCTTATTCATGGAAACGTATAGATTGGGAGAAAAATTTTGTAACATGTAAAAAACTAATCATAGTCATGTTGCAAATAAAAATTAAAATAAAATTGTCAGTATAAGTTGTTTAATATCTTGTCTTGTTTATTTAACATCATCAACTTCATAGTAAAGATATTAAGAGTTAGTGGTTTAAATGAGTTTATTTCTTGTCACTGAGAATTATAATATTTGGATATTGTAACTAAGTTATCTTCTATATTCTATTTCTTGTCCTTTGTTTGTTTGTTTGTTTATTAAATACAGTGAAAATGTTCTTCCACAAAAATAGTTAGAAATTGCATTAACTTGTAATGCTTTTGTGCTTATAGTAGGATCCTCCATTAATAATGCAATCCAAAATTTTATCAGTTCTACTTATTGAGATTTTGATTTTTAGGTAAAATCCATTACAATGCCTATTTTCTGTTCCTTTACTTTCTTTGAAAATTGTTTATGTTTAAGGAGTCTATAAATGGTTTTTCAACCCAAAGTTGGTTTTCAATTTTAACTGGAAAATATTCTAGTATTGATTTTCATATATATCAGACAAATATTGCAAAACTGAGTTTTATGTATTTTGACATACAGAAATGTTTGACATTAAAAGAAAAATACTAAGGTTTTCAAAGCATTCAATATCATTCTTACTTGCTTAGTTCTTCCACAGCTTTAGTTTTTGAAGCATGTTATATTGGTACTGCCGACTGAAAGGCAAATCTCATTCAAATAAGTAAATATGTCAGGAACACATACCTTATTCCAATTCACATATGATCTTTCAGTTTCGATGGAAATTTTTTTAAGTTTGAAAGAATGTCAACACAGAAATAATCCAATTTCTTCATGCAGTTCATAAAATTCCTCCATCATGTTTTCAAGTCATAACTTCAGTTCTGTATGAGTTCTCTTATTTCTTGCATTTTGCATCTTTGATTTAATAAAATTGCCCAATCTTACAGCACCATTTATAATTAATTTCAGAACTTGAGGCATATATTTTACTGCTACTACTTGGTGAGAAAAACAGTACTGTTTATCAAAATTCTGATTTTCTTTTTAATTTTTGCAACAGCACTAAATATTTTTCTTTCTATATTTGCAGCTCTATTAGTGCAAACACTGGAAAAAAGTATTCACAAATTATATATATTTTCTATAAATGAATTGATTCAATTAAATATTACTTCTCCTTCAGCATGATTCTTTCCAAACACTGGTGGGTTAATGCCATTTTGAATGTCACCTTCATAAGTGTAACTTAATCACAAGCAAAACTGGTAAATTAGCAACACGTGTACACTCATCCAATTGAAGAAACAAAGCTGAGTTCATTTTATCCTATTTTATTAGCTCAGCTTCACAAAAATTTGACATTCCATAAATACATCTTAAAACTGTGTCACTAGAAAATGATACATTACCTATATTTTTGATGTACAAGGTATTCCATCATATATTTTGCACAGGGTATTATTAGATTATCTGCTTCTTTCTGTGCTTCACCTAATTTTGCTAATCAATAAACAGTATATGAAACAAGCAAAATACTTTTTGGGTTTTGGCTTATAATAAATAATGAAAAAGTAAGCTTCCTTTGATTTCATTCCAAACACTTTCATTCTAAATAGTCTTCACACATATTTTTTAAGAAAACAATTGTTTTAACCCTAAATATCATTTTAACTTCCTTGGGTCACCATCAGCTAAAATGGATTGTGTGTCAGCATAGGAATGTACAAGGCTTTTCAGAAGACTGGCAGTTGCCCATACATTCATCTGGTACTTACCATGCTACCAATGTTTATCCTAGAGAAAGACCACTGACTGGGACCAACACAGTTTGGTACCAGTGTCATTGTAGGCATTGCCATCAGAACACAAATGTAATGGAACAGATACCACCAGGCTGTGAGTTGCTCTGTGAGTTACTAACCTTGATTGGTTTAGTTTTACTATACTCTAAATCTTCCTACATTCATCACACTATTCAATTAATTAAGTTTTATCACCAGTCCAGGTGAAATCATAAGCAAAATTGTGTCATATTTTCTTTTGTCAGTTTTATTGTTCATCATATTGACTGGACGTTGCCTATGAACATAAACTTACTGTAGACTTAAGCTGAGAAATGGTTCTTTTTTTTACATTACTTGGGTTCTGCCTCTTAACACTTGATTTATTATTGACTTTTTAGTTATTCATCCACTGGGGACATAACCAGAGTGTGAGGCATCGATTATAGAACACTATAATTTCCTAAAACATTTACCTTCCCTAGTCATGCATTAGGAAAACCACTAAACCATTTCACACTCATATAGTGCTTTATTTTTAACAACCACTTCACAGTTATGGAGTCCTAAAATGAAAGCAATTGAAAATTATCGCATAATATTAGCTTGAGTTGCCAAATTTCAGTAGAATATATCCAGAATTAATATTCTTACATCAAAACTAAGTACCTATTATTCAAGCAGAAGTTACTGAAAATATCCAATATAAACTCACATTAAGTCTGTGTATGTGCATGTCTGTGTATATGTGTGTGTGTCCACATTGCCTGACTTTACTCCACCTGTGTGTGTGTGTAGGGGGGGGGCTGTGTATGTGCTTATGTATATATGTGTGTATGTGACAACTGATCAGTTACTGAATAAAACATTATGGTGAAGGTAAGGAAGACAGATAGAGAAAGAAAGGGGGGAGGGTGAAAGATTTGGGACAGAAAGAGGGCATGTTTTTTGTGTTACATCTAATGGTGCGTGTGTGTGTTCATTATTTCAACAGCAATGTATGTATAGCTGTGTGTCTAGTCATAGTATTGTATCAGTAGTAAGCAATTTTTATTTTATTATTTTGTATATACATCATTGATTAAGTTGAATATAAATTCAGATGCTGCTGAATACAAAGTGTTTCATTATAATTATCTGCATACATCTTTCAGAACATTCAGTCATCTGAAGGATTACTTCTCTCTGTTTTTCTATCCTGTCATGCTTTAGGTGTATCTATTTCAGTTCATCATCCAACCACTTTACATGGCTTTTTGAATCGACTGACACAAATTACAAGAGATTAAAATAAAATGTTAATCTTTGTAGAATGAATGTCATGCATTGAGCAGAGCATCAGTTTAATGGCCTTCCAAACATCAGCCAGTTTACTTCATCAAGGGGATATGAATGACAGAAACTGGTATTTCTATCACTTCAACGAAACACAGGGTATTCTCTTAAAAGCTTTAATTAGTTGGCTGGCTGGTTGGTTGATTGGTTGGTCGGTGGGTGTGTGGGTTGGTTGGTAGGGGTGGGTGGGTCTTGTGTTTGGTTGGTCAGCTGGTTGAGTGATGAGTTAATCCAGCCTATACATTTGAGCTTCAAACAATAGTTTACCAGTAATTTTCTTAATCCGTCAGGTGTTATTCTCTATCATATAATTTTACCCCATTTTCTTCTTCCTTGTGGCGTCCATTTCAATGCTGTTTTGCATATCAATGAATTGATATTCACAGAACAATACTTGCCAATGTCTAAATTTTTACTCATTTTTTAAACCAAGTTTTGGGGTCTGTGTGATGATCATCATAAAATTTCATTATGCCCAAGATAACCAATGTACAACATTCTCAAGATTTTTTTATCAATTTAGTGAAACACATTCAGCTTTTTCATGAATGTAGCAGTTTCCTTTTACATTTCACTCCAAAAATTGCCCATTGGCATTATGATGATGTTCTACTGGAGAATCTTGGTATATTTAGCATGTTCACAGAGCAGTTTGTACATTCTTTGAAACACTGTTGTCATATTTCCTATTCTGTATTTGACGCTCGTTTTAAAGCAGTGGTGCACAATTAGGGCCCATATGGCCCCTGAGGATCCATATAAGATTTTTGGAGGTCTACGTAAGAAAACAGGAAATTGGGGATCCACAGTAGAGTTTTAAGGGCTCTTGAAAAACTTTTGCTTTACGATGTAGGTATTAGTTTGTATTGCAAGAAACAGCTGGGTTTCTTTCTCAAACATTTTATATTGTTCAACCTACACAAAGGAATGTGTAAAAAACAAAATAGGAATTTGGAAAGAAGTATTTTTAAGGACCCCTGGAAAATTTTGTTTTAGATGTATGTATTGTTATGTATTGCAAGAAACAGCTAGATTTTACACAGTACAATCTACACTATGCTTGAATGAAAAACGAAATAGGAATTTTGAAAGAGGTTTCTATAAAATTAATTTTTAAACATTGAATGTTCAGATGGCAGGGAGCACCAGGATAAAATAGTAATCAAAGGAGGGAAACTTGCTGCAATTCATGGTCATTGGTGAACAAAGGGGTCCTTTGATACTATATATACACACATACATATACACATATAAAGAAACACAAACATACACATACATTTATGTGTGCATGGCCGTATAGTGTCTCCCAGTTTTTTCACTCTGCCCACATCTCTCAACATGCTTCAAATCTGCTAATATTTTAATTTTTTTTCTTCTCCCTAACCATTGCCAACTTCATCTACAAACATTCCTGAACTGTTCCGCCTCTATCAGGAGAACCCTGCTCTGCTTTTTCTGCACATCAGTAATATAAAAGGATGCGCTTATATTCTTATTTAACCTACAACGAAACTTGATAATATTTAAATTCATTTCAGTTTTAATTTACACTATGCTCTGCACAACTAGATATCTTTGAAATATTTAATTTTAAAACATGGCTAATCTTGTCTGAGACTATATACATATCCAGGAATATTTTGAGGATAATCAGAGATGAAACTAATAGAAATACATTGTAGATATAAATGCTGTAAATATAGATTCTAAAGTTGGGGTTAATAGTCCAGCAAATCATCTCAGACATTTAGACTAAGAATAACTTTGTTTCAGACATTTAGACATTTAACCTAACAAAATTTGTTAGAAATAACTCTCTCTCTCTCTCTCTCTCTCTGTCCCTCTTTGTGTGTGTGTGTGTGTGTGTGTGTACATGTGCACACATGTGTGTGTATATACAAATGAAGGAATGTGCTAATATATATATATATATATATATATATCAACAATATATGAGTATATGCATATATATGTACATGTATGCATACATGCTCATACATATATATTTAAGTATATATTATTATTATTATTATTATTATTATTATCATTATTATTATCATTATTATTATTATTATTATCAGTATTATTATTATTATTATTATTATTATTATTATTATTATTATTATTATTATTATTATTATCATTATTGATGGGCTTCTCCGAGGAGCGTGCGCAATGATGAAACCATTTTGGACACCCTCGTTCAGTGTCCAGGCATTGCTGACTTGTGGGGTTATGTCAAACAACTGCTGTCACATGTGGGACAGATCTGTGTTGGCCGAATCTGTAGTGATGATCATACTGCCACCCCACTTCAATCGGACAGGCTAGGCAGTTTTCCTTTGCCGTGAAAGAGATTGTTTGGTGGACAAGGCTGAAAGGCAGTATCACAGTTCATACCTATGAATTGTACAGTCCAGTCTTCACTCTCAGAGTTCAAATAACTATCATGACTCCTCAAGTGAGGTAAACTTTGTCTTGATTTCTGTATATTTAATATGAATTTGTGCCTACTTTTGTAGCCTATTCTGATTTCAGAAGCTTTTGTCACTAAAGTGATAGCATGCTCGACTCCTTGGCTAATATAGGGAAGAGGTATTGCTGCTAATGGTCCTAAATGAGCTTTAACAAGATCAACATTTGTAAAGTTCCATAAAACAGGAGGGGATGTTATAACATCATTTTCCTAGGTAATCAAATCAACATGATCCCATGCTTCAAAATTAATTTTGCTTGGCAGTTTGAAATTTCTTTACTCTTCATGGGGCATTCAGGGAAAAGTTTTTGCTTTGATAATTCACTGAACTGCTACTTCCCTTATTTGTCTTCTTCCATCATTCAGAATAGTCAGTAAAATATTCTCTGGATGGGCAAAATACGAATTAGTTTTTAATGGTTTCTCCATGGTTTCTTTATGATCTGGTTCATATCTTGCATTAGATGTGCCATATACCAAAAATTACTAGCTCCTTCGTGTAACTTTGAGTGAAATTTAATCCAGAACCAGCTTGGAGCATAAACTTGAGTTATGATTTTAACAATATCCATAATATTCTTTAGGGGATTTTTTCCGAAACATATAAGTGAAGAATTCTGTTTGAACATGTTAACCACCTTGCATAATGGATTTTACCAGGTGATCTTGCTGCTAACTGCTCAGAAACAAACTCTATCACAATAATGAGGCACATTTCAGATATTTTTGATATTACAGATATTTTTGAGCTGAGTTTAAAGTATCAACAACTTTTAATGGCATTTCTTTCACTTTAGTTTTTACTGGAGAAACTTTGATTATCTTTAAGTTTGTTACATCTTTAATTTTATTGATAATTAAGCCTTTTGATGTTGGTGGTTCTGTTGTTTTTCCATCTATGGATTCAAATATGTGTCAAAATGGAAGTTCGAAATGGTATTTAATTGTGGGGTGTGTATGCAAGGGGTTTGGAGGGTCACATAACCCTAATTTTCTTATATTTTATTTAGAATACTATTTGAAACCTATGACCGTGAGTCCACTGCCCTAACCACTGGGCCATTGCACCTCCATGTTGAAACTCTGTACATACCGTGGAATTATGCTTCCTTAAAAATGATTGTGTTTCAACCCCACCTATATATATATACATATAAAGAGTAAAGACCCTCTTTGGTCATGAATAAACATGGGATTGCACCTCCAAAGTTACCTCCAAAGCACAAGTCTAGGCAAGGCTGTCTATGGAAGACCAGCAGTAACCCATGTATACCAGCTCCCCACTGCCATGCCACCGATGTTATCCAAGTGAAAGGCAAAGTTGATATAGCTTAGCACTAGAGGCATTGTAACTCCTTTCTACAGATGAGTGAACTGGTGCAACGTGAAATAAAGTGTCTTGCTCAAGAACACAACACTCAGCCTGGTCTGGGAATTGAACTCACTATCTTCTGATTGATAAAGATGACAGAATGCTCTAATATTCAATTATATTTAGTCTGAAACTGAGCCAGTGAACAATTGTTTACTGTCTCATGTCTTCCAGCCATGCCGCACACAAAGGTATCAACAATAATTTTTCTCCAATGCAAAAGTCATGTCGCTAAAACCCAAACAGAATAAGATTCATATCTAGGTCCTTCCAAAATATCTTATGACCTAGTTTCTCTTGAGTAAACCTGTTTTACTTAAGAGCATTATTGTTCACACTATTCTTTTACTGTACAGATATTTCTGATTGCAAAAAGGAATGCGAAGGTTAATTCTTTCTAGATCTTGTTATAATGTTAAACGACCAAGATAATAGATAAGGTGAAATGCAACTGGATCAGTTACTGTAAATCCAATAGAGCTGTTAGAAGCAAAAGAAAGGGAAAACTTCTGTAGCATTGTGTTTTAACAATAAATTAGAAAATGCTTTTTATGACTTTGGTGAAGAGCTGATTAGACTTAGGAGAAGAGAGATGTGAAGTAATTCACTTATTTTATTCCATTTATTGTTTTTAGCTTATTTTCTTGCTAAAACGAAGTGCTTCTTTTCATGTTAGATTGAAGTATTTTTATCTGTTCAAGTTTAGTCAGCCATTTTGGTCGGAAAGTTAAAAATGCCAACTGCTAAAGTGGCACCTCATTTTAACTGACTTGAAGGTGGAAGAACATAAACAATACGGAATCTGTTGCTGTAAAAGTGAAAATAAGTAAAAGCCTGTTGTAAATGCAATAATAATGGTTAATGAATATTTATTATTTAAATGTCTTAACAATTAGTTAAATTGAAGCATACAATATGTTATAACTGTGTATTGTTGTTCAAAAGCAAAATGAAGATTGTTAAAGAAATCTGTTCAAGAGAGGGAAACAACAAGAATATGTGTAAGAGAAAACAGCTCACAGGACATCGCTTTTCCACTTGATATAATGTAAATGTGTATGTGTTTGTGTATGCGTGTGCGTATATATATAGATGTGTGTGTGTGTGTGTGAGTATATTTAAATATGCACACACAGAGACTCACATACACACACTCTCACACACTTATATATATATATATATATATTCTTTTATTTGTTTCAGTCATTTGACTTTGGCCATGCTGGAGCACTGCCTTTAGTCAAACAAATTGACCCCAGGACTTATTCTTTGTAATACAGTTATATATTTAAGAGATGAAGAATTATTTACATTATTTACATTTGACAGATATCTATCCTCAACTTGTTTGTTGTTACCACAACGTTTTAATGTGACTCACGTGATATACCTTCCAGCCTTCATCAGGTAACTTGGGGAAATTTCGAACCTGGGTTCTCATTCTTTTTCTAAGCCACTAGGTTATAAGGATGTAAATACACCAATACCAGTTGTCAAGTGATAGTGGGCGACAAACACTGACACAAAGACACACACACATATCATGCTGAAGCATTTTTTTCACTTTACATTTTTTTTTTTTTGTTCTCTTTCCAAATATTCTTCTCTTAAACCTTTCTGTCAAGGAGCATAGGCTTGAAACATCACATACTTTTCTATTCTTCTTGAGCATCAAACTAATACACTTACTTGTTGCTCCTCCATCTGTATTTGTCTTTTGATTTCTGTAAATTTGAACGACTACTGATGATAATAACAATAAAAATATTTTTATTGATATTCATTTGAATATTTATTCCTGATATACGTATATATATATATATATATATATATATATATATATATATATATATATGTTCACAAGCATAGAGAAGAGTTGACAGGACAATAGCATGGAAGACCATAGTCTTTGTCCAGATGGTCAGTGATTGAAGAATACTTGTTGGCTGAGTCTACCGAAGGCAGAGTGGACCACTCTGATCTGGTTCTCCAAGTTCTTTTCACACGTAGGGGTCTTTGAAAGAATAATCCCAAGGTATGAGAAATGTTTAACTTCTAGGGTTTGGCCATTGATGCTGTTAAGAATATTATTTCTTTTGTTTGCATTTTTCCATGTAATCCAAGGTTTTCCCAGGCTATGCCATTATGCTAATTAATAATGTGTGTCAAATGTGTCCATTAGCGGTGTCATTGGTAATTTTTTCCTTACCTCAATGACGTTGATGACATATATTAAAAGTTGCCTTATAGAACTATATTCATAAAAAGTATAGAACTATATTATTTCTATTATTATTTTTATTTTTATTTCTACATTATCACCCTCAGATTTAAGAAACAAACACTCATAACTTTTTTCTTTCAAAACTTCATTGCATTAGATTGATATCATGAAATTCTTCGAATTGAGCTCTATCATTTAAGCTTAATTAAAGTCCAGTTTGTTTTCAAAATAAAAAAGTTAATTATACTTAAATCCAATTTTTTGCCTTGCTTATAATTTTTTCAGGATATTTTACCTCACAACTTTCTTCATACAAATTTTTCTTGCATGGGAATAAAACTATGAAATTCTTCACGCTTTCTACTATCATTGAAGCTAAGACAAATATATTTTGCTTTTAAAGTAAAAAAGTTATTCAGATCTAAACGTGATGGCGGCGTTACTTACTCTCCTATAATGTTGCTACAAATTTTGATGATAACTTTTATCTAATGGATCAAATCTCAATTTTGTTATGCCAAAATGTAGCTAGGGAACAGTCCTCTTCAAAAATGTTCACAATTTTCAGTTTGGTTAGGAATTGAATTTGCGACAAGCTCTGGAAGATGCTGTGTGTGAGTAAATTGCAGCCTTAAGAATATCATTCGACTACTACTGCAGTTGAATGATATATATATATATATATATATATATATATATATATATATGCAATAGACTTCTTTTAGTTTCTGTCTACAAAATCCACTTTGTTCAGCCCGATGTTGTAGTAGAAAACACCTGCCCAAGGTGGCACACAATGAGGTTGAATCCTCAGCTATTTTGTTGGAAAGCAAGCTTCTTACCACACAAGCTTGCCTGCACCTCGTACATTATACTATAGTATTATATATATATATATATATATATATATATATATATATATATATATATATATATATATATGTATATATATATATATATATATATATATATATATATATATATATATATATATATATATATATATATATATATATATATATATATATATATATATGTATATATATATATATATATATATATATATATATATATATATATATATATATATATATATATATATATATATATATACATATATGTATATATTAATTTGGTCACCCAGACTATGTTTGGGATTCAAAAGAGTATTTAGAGTTTCGTTTCTTTAGATTCTAAACATCACAAAGCAAATAGATAAATAGGAAATTTTTAGATAAACTATTTGTTAAGTAAAGATTTCTTTGGGCTAATTCTTTCACAGTTTACAACTCTTTCAGCAGGAAAGAGATTAGCTTCTACTGAATCTTTTGTTCTTCCCCTCTCTCTCTCTCTCTCTGTGACTATCTCAATGGTAGAGTTTACTGTTTGTGTTGCATTGTTATGAAGATCAGGAACTTTACTAGGTTCATCAACAATACTGCCTGCAGTATATTAAGTAGTGTCAATCTTGCATCTGCTATTTTGCAGAGATGGTTCCTGTTTCTTCTGTTACTTTGCGACACTTACTCATGATATAACATTCTTACCACCTTTTGCTGTTTACTTTTGATTTAGGTGCAGATTTAGGACTGCATCTCCATTCTGACAGGACATAACACCCAAAAATGAAAACACAACCATAAAGTCATTTGGTTTACTCCACCCTTCTCATTCAATGTCAAGACCAGCATGGTAAGGATCTGCCTTAGATTAGTGCATAAGCCATCTTACAGGTACAGAATATTAAGTTAATAATCACAACCTAAGTGTTTCTTTCAGCTGTATTCCCAGTGTTTAAAACATTTTAGCAAACACCTGAATCCTGCATAGAAGCAGGATACTCATGTGGAGTTCAAAGTGAATGCTCAGTGGATGATCGATGCAACTTCAAGGCTATGGTTTTTGAGGCTGAGGTGGTGCTCGCCAGTAACGACAGCAATGACAGTGATAACAGCAACAACAGCAACAATGGCAGCACCAACAACGCTTCTGGCAGTACCAGTAGCAACAAAAGCGATAGTAGCAGCAGCAGCAACAACAACAACTGTATCAGCACCAGCAACATACCTGCACCAATAACACAAGGAAATATGTTGGAATGATGGATAGCTGCTTTAAGTAGAATTAAGTAACTACAAGTTCACTTTTAGGATCCTAGAGAGGTGCAATGTAATATCTTTAGAAAACTGTATATGGTGTTTAAAAGATGATATTATGCCATGCAGGATTAAATGAAAACTCTTGGTATAACCTAGACTATACCACCATGGGAGCAGACGATGCAAACTTTGCTTGGTCAAGAGGGCAAGGGTCCTAATTAATTAACTTGACCTGGGGGTTTTATTAAATTCCAAAAGTGAGATGTTCAGCTGGTGCCCTCATGAGAGAAAATTCATGCTGGAGACAGGGAATTTCTCAATGACTGATCGGTAAATCGTACATAAACTTACCCTTTTTGGACACAAATTGAACCACTCAAGAAGAGATAACGCCATATCGCTCAGATGCAGTCTTGTCCTCGAAGAATTTCATTTCAGTATTTTTTTTTTTTCACAATCCCAACTGACCAAGACTGTATTCATTCCTCCATCAGTAACACGGTTTTGTACCTCTAGCCAGCAGCTCTAATGAGTTGCCTATATTGCTAAGAGCATAATATATGTGAAACCAATGGTAACATCCTGACTAGTTATAATCAAAGACTACATTAATTATAGTTTGTCAGAATAATTTTTTAGAGTGTGCTTTATTTCTAATTTATGAACAACTGATCAATTATATATATACGAGGGGATGAAGGAAAGTTCCTGGGTTTTGATAAAAGAAAATACAGGAAGTTCAATTAATTATGAGTTTATTCAACATATTCCCCTCTCAGATTTATGCACTTATTGCAGCAATCCTTCAATTTTTGTAAAAGAACTTGGAAGGTCAGGCCTCCAACCAGACCTTTCACGATACCCTTAAAGCCAGGAACTTTCAGCATTTTTAAATATATAAACACATGTATTTATTTGAGTATATATAAATACAACAGCCTCCCATACACTTTCTCTCTACTACATTTTAATCACAAAGTCTGGTTCACATTTTTAAGCAATGTCTGAATCCACTTGTTCAGAATGAATCCCACAGTTATGAAATTAACTTATTAACCATGCAACCAATCCAATGTCAATTTTCGAAAATATAATTATGTGATGTCAATGGAATTTGAGGAGTAGTTAAATTTCAAATTACTGATAAGGAAGACAGAGTGAAAGTATTACATATTGTACTAAACTTCATATGCTAACAATAACAAAAAGAAATGAAGGATGAAATAATTGATGCAGATGAAAAGAGATATTGTGTGCACAATCTCAGCCAACATGCATGTCAGAATGTACGTTCTAATTAGTCTATGTTTCCATTAAAATGTTCATCTAAACATTTTAAATCTTCTATAATCCCAACACTTGACAGTAAATTGCATCGACCAATATCTTCACCCATTAGATTTAGTTATCTCCAGAATATTTTCCAGCCTTGAATGCGATCAAGATATTCTCAAGTATGAAATGGCAATTCTATAGAATTTTGTAGAATTACATATCTGCTTCTCATACAAGAAATCTATTCTTGCTAATCCTAGCTTTTAACAGTGAAATCTATGGAGACTTGGAGGATTATTGTAACTCTTTAGCTGACTTGTCTTCCTATTATTTATCTATTGTGTTATTTGATTGGTTGAAGTGCATGACACCTTCCACTAGCAATGTCTTAATATTATAACAAATAAAAAACACCAAAAACCTTGGTTTTTATCTTACAAATTCTTTAAATGAGAATCAGTAGGAATATTTTAATAGATCATGTTGCCAGGAAAGTTGCACAAGTAAATACAGATGTCCAGACTTCTGTCATGTAACAATACAATAGCACTAATGAAATTCTTATTTTCGTGCTATGCTATACTACACATCAGTCCATCTTTCGAAAGTCCCTGTAGCATGAAAAGAATTTTTGTTTTTCTTTCTAAAATATATTTCTAACACTTCCGAAATTTTTTTTTCTATTTTTAAACAAATAGATACTGTGAACAACTCTCTGTGACCCCCATGCTGTAAAAAACAATTCAGGGGAGAGAAAGAAAGATAGTAAATATCTCTCTCTCTCTTTCTTTATGTATGCATATGTGTGTGTGTGTGTGTATATATATATATATATATATATATATATATATATATATATATATATATATATGTATATATATGTATATGTAATATAATATAATATGATATATATAACATATATACATATAATTAAATGATATATATATATATATATATATATATATATATATATATATATATATATATATATATATATATATATATATATATATGTATATATATATATATGTATATGTAATATAATATAATATGATATATATAACATATATACATATAATTAAATGATATATATATATATATATATATATATATATATATATATATATATACATATACACGTACATATATGTACATACATACATATATATGGATACAAATATGCATGTATAGGTACAGGACGTCACAAAATGTAAACAATATGAAATAGGAAAATAAAGTTGGGTATGCAAACAAAAGAAACAAATGGAAAACAAGACAAGTAACATAAAGAACGACCCTTCATCAGTTGTCGGCTGTCCTTCTACTCCTTATTTTGAGCATGCATTGAACGACAATATAAAACTTTGAAGGCAGATGCTCCTGTGAACCAAACTAAAATTTGGGATTTGCAGAGGTTCAAAGTCGGTAACAAAAACAGGAGGGACGATAGACCAGACAAGGTAAAATAGTGAATGCTGGAGAAATATGATCTTTGATTAGAGAAAAGATAGAAGAGGAGGTAGATAGGAATATGTGCAGTCTGTACAACAGCACTGAAGGAAAAGAAAGAGGACCACGTAAGGAAAAGAAAGATGGACGATGGTCACATGTGAGCAACGAGAGAGGGTGAGGGAGAGAGGCACACACACACAGATACAAAACGGTGTAGGGGGAAAAGAATTAGAGAAAGGATGAGAGAGAAAACAAAAGTCTTATATTGTTGTTCAGTGCTCGAAATAAAGAGTAGAAGGACAGTCGACAACTGATGAAGGGTCGTTCTTTATGTTACTTGTCTTGTTTTCCGTTTGTTTCTCTCGTTCTTTACGTACCTAACTGTATTTTCGTATTTCATGTTGTTTACGTTTTGTGACATCCTGTACTGCACCCATATATGCATATGTACATACATACATACATACATACATATATATATACATATATATATATATATATATATATATATATATATATATATATATATATATATATATATATATATATATATATATATATATATATATATATATATATATATATATATATATATATATATATATATATATATATATATATATATATATATATTAATCAAGTTTAAAGTGATATAATTAATTAAATAATGGAACAGACAACCCACAGTTTTCTCATTCGAGCTCAGAACTCAATTATTATCATGCCACGTGATTAATGTACCAATCTATAAATTGGTGAACAACTTTGAATTAACAGTTTTTACCAGTAGTAAATACGTGTTAAGATGTTAGCTTCTCAACCATGTTCAGTCTCACTGCATGGCACCTTTGGGAAGACCTTTCTACTATAGACTTGTGAGAGGATCGCTGACTTGAATTTTGAAACGCCTTTTTGTCGAGTATCAATTTGTCAGGAAAGTTTTATTTATAATAGTATTAACATATGGAATAATATTTTATCACGAAAGCTAATATATATATATATATATATATATATATATATATATATATATATATATATATATATATTTTCTGCCAAATTTCAAACAAATCATAAAAAAACTCACTTCTGAACCAATCTCATTTATAAACTTTATTTTATAGACCTACAGTATTTATAACATTTGTAATATTTTATATTTCTAGATTTACAGAGATTTACTTTTTATATACGTTTTTGATCGCCATGCTTGCATACAAAGAATGTTTCTTTTCTTTTTTTTTCATAATTATTGACGTATTTATTTTTTATTTTTTTTACCTCCTACCAACTTGCCCAAATCAGCAAAACTGCCAAAGGGCTTAATCCGATATTTTATGCATTTTCTGAAAAACATTTTTAGAACTGTATGATTAGTTCCCCTTGATTAAAAATATAGGTGTTTAAGCAGAAGAGCATAAGAATGAGCATTTTCTTCAAACTTTCATTTCATATTTCAAAAAAATATTCAGACAGGCTCAGTTTAGGAGCTGGTGATTGGAAATGAGCAACACTGAGTACTGGAAATTAGAGCCTTCCAATTATAATTTAAGAGATGAGGAATTATGTACATTATTTACATTCAACAAATATTTGTCCTCATCTTGTTTGTTGTTAACACAACGTTTCGGCTGATATACCTTCCAGCCTTCTTCAGGTGTCTTGAGGAAATTTGAGAACCCAGGTTCGAAATCTCCCCAAGACACCTGAAGAAGGCTGGAGGGTACATCAGCCGAAACGTTGTGTTAACAACAAACAAGATGAGGACAAATATCCGTCGAATGTAAATAATGTAAATAACGAACTAATCATGTATATTAGCAATGAAAACAATACAATCAAACAAAATGGTTTGTAGTTTTTATCCTCAGCAGTAAAAATACAACGAATTTTTGATTGGTTTTTCACTAAACTAATAACAACAAAACTATTTTCCAGAAAAAGCATGATAAAAAAATATAACAGATAAAGATATCTAAAGGTAAACAAACAAAATAAGAGAAGATAAACACCAATGATATCACTGGTATCAATTGCATTGACCATGTATACAATTCTCTGTTGAAATTCTTCTTATGGAAAAGTCAGAACTATTGAACCTTTTTTTCATAACCCTCTATGTGATTTTTTAATTCTCTTTATTACTGTCCTTTTAATTATGTGCAGCACTGCTGCTGCTACTACAACTACTATTACTACTACTATTTATACTACTGCTATATTTGCTGCTATTACAATCTGGTTTTGACTTTTGTTTTTGCTTACTATTGAACTCACTTATTTTTTTTTTTTTGTTTCTTATAACTACTACTACTTTTACAATACCGCACCCACCCCCACCCCGACCATCTCTACTAATACTACTACTACCAATGGTACTATTGCTGCTACTACAATAATCAGTTTTTGATACCTTTTTGCTTACTATTGAATGCACTTTTTTTTGCTGTTCTTCTGATAATTACCACCACTATCACCACCACCACTACCACCAACCTCATCGCTGCTGCTGCTGCTACCGTTGCTAATTTTTTTTCTTCCTATTAAACTAATTTTTGTTAAGCTTAAATGTAATTTCGCAATCTAATATGCCAAATGCTGCCATATTCGGTTAGTGTTTATTTTATTATATTTTACTCAAAATTACATCGTTAGAAACTCATAAGAAAGCTTGTCACGTGACCTCTAACATTAACAGCTTAATGCTTCTGTTTCCCTCCTAACATCTTAGCTTCAATGGAATTCTTTTGAAGTTTACCTCATTTCTATGCATTTCCAGGGAAAAGTTAAAAAAAGAAAAAGCATAGTAAAACATACAAATAAAAATAAGGAGGAAAATACAATGATAATGGTTAAGTCAACAATAAAATCAACAACAACCGAAGCAATAATAAGGAATATGATGATGATGATGAGGAGGAGGAGGAGAAGGAGGAGGATTGTATACTACTACTACTACTACTACTACTAATAATAATAATAATAATAATAATAATAATAATAGTGATAATAATAACAACAATTATAATATTAATAATAATGATGATTGTGATTGTGTAGTAGTAGTAGTAGTAGTAGTAGTAGTAGTAGTAGTAGTGGTGGGTGATAGTGGTAGTCGTTTTAGTAGTAGTAGTAGTAGTAGTAGTAGTAGTAGTAGTAGTAGTAGAAGTATTAGTAGTAGTAGCAGCAGCAGCAGCAGTGATTTTCTTGTGGAATAAATAGGAGCTATTTTGATCGTAAATCCTGAAATAATTTTATGCAGTAATAATAAGATGATAATGATGGTAACAACAACAACAACAGTAATTATAACAATGATAAAAACATTAAAATTGATATTACTACTACTACTACTATTACCACCACCACTACCAATAATAATAATAATAATAATATAGTGATAATATCATTGATGATGGTGACTGTTATTATTATGCTTACTATTATTATTATTATTATCATTATTATTATTATTATTATTATTATAGATTTGCCAGCTTAATGCTGCCCAATCATATTCTATCTGTATCTTCGTTTACATGTGAAAATTGAATTTTTTTTTTCCTTTCCTCATTTATATTTTTGATTCTATTTTGTTTTGTGTGTGTATTGTTTTTTGGGTTTTTTTTTTTGTTTTGCAATTTATTTATTTATTTTTTTATTTGAATGTCCTGAAATTGTCAAGATTTAAATCCAGTGCCTCTATTTGAACATTATTCATGGCAGTGTATGATCACGTGGCCAAGAGGAAATAGAATGATGTAGTAAGAATTGTTTTTCTTCCAAATATCGATCTAGAGACTGGTGAAGCATATAATAGCATTATTGGAAAATTAAAGAAGCCCATATGCTATCTCAACTGAATTGGAATAACTCAGTGGTACAATGTCATTGTTAGGTGAATGAGAAAGAGAGGAAGGCAGAGAATGGCTGCAAACGAGAGAGAGAGGGAGAGCAGGAGAGAATTTGAGAGTTTATATGTGTTTGTGTGTAATATTGCATAAGGAGGAGGAGGGGAGGATGAGGAGAAATAAGACAGTGAAAGACAGTGGGAGTAGGAGTGCATGAGGAAAGAAAACAAAGAGAGAGTGAGAAGTGGGGGAGGTGAGAAAGAGAGGACTATTCCAAAATATTGAGATTCATAACGATGGTGATTAAAAGATGGTGAGCCACCAGGTGGGGAGATAAAAGAAGACCAAGAATGAGAAGAAAAGACACACGCGCACACATTAATAATATATATATGTGTATATATTATAGTTGTTGTTGTTGTTGTCATTTAAAATAGTTTGATTCAGCCTCATGTGACTTAAAATATCATAGGCTTCTTACAGATACCTAGTTCCTTGGGCCCAGGTATGAATAAGCATATATGTGAACATATAGAGAGAAGATGGATTGATAAATAATACATTAACAGACAGATAGATAGATAGATAGATAGACAGACAGACAAATAGAGTAAGAGACAAAGTGTGTATGAGAAAGATTTTTGTAGATGTATTGTGACAGAGACCAAAAGTGTAGGAAAAGTGGCGACAAGTAGATGAAACAAGTAAAAATGACAAAAGCAGATGGAGAGAGAGAGAGAGAGAGAGAGAGAGTGAGGGATGAAGAGAATAGACTGAATCAACAGACAAACAGACGGAGACAAAGCAACAGATTAATTTTAAAGAGAATGAAATGCAGTGTCATAGAAAGAAAAACCAGATAGAAATTATGCTAGAAAGACCGTCTTAATAACTGGAAAAAGCAAAAGAAAGAAACAGAAGGAAAATGGAGGAAAATAGATAAAAGAAGTGAGAAATTCACTTTTGTTTTATTCTCAAATTCTTTATTTTATTCTATGTTGTTTCCTCTTTTAACTTTAGCTATTTCATTTTGTATAACTCACTTCCTTAAATACTTTGTGTTATACTTTTGTCTTTAAATTTCATATTCCTCTCCCAGTAGTTTCAAGAATACCACATGACAATATTCCTAAGATTAGCAAGATATTTCAATCCAAAAATAATGACAGGCTACAAAGTATCATTTTCTTTTCGTGTAGCACTGAGTGTTGTTCAGAAACAGCCATACTGAATACCAATTTTAGTCACAGACTTAATTCCTGGTTTTGCTTTTTTCAAGAATTTATTTATTTCATGTCTTTAAACTGACACACTTGGTGTACTCAATACATACAGATTTCTTTGTTATTCAGCTGGGCATAAACACATACAGACATGTATGAATGGGATAGGTGCATAAATGGTTGTATACTTAAAAAGTTCATTTCACAACCATGTGGTTTCAGATTCTCTCACTCTCTATACAACACCCATAGTATTCTTCTATAGCTTCAAGCTAACCAATGCCATGTGAGGAAATTTGAAAGACAGAAGCTGTAGAAAAGCCATTGTGTATACACCTCCCATATGCACACATACACACTCATATATACATATATATATATAAAATATAGTTGTTGGTGTTGGCCACTGAGGGAATTACCATTCATTTTGTACAGCTGATGCTTTTAGCAATATAGGCAACTTCTCGTATCTCTTGATCTCTCTACTACTGGAGGTAAGAATATATTCTGGTCAGTCAGGTTTGTGAAAAAAACCTCCAAAACGAAATTCTTCTAAGCAACATCTTTTCTAGGCATGATGAAGTTATCTCGCTTTGACCAATTCCAATCGCATCTGAAACAGGTGCTCAATTTCTGTTCACCAGTCAGCCAGTGGGGAATTTCACGTCTCTAATGTGAATTTCCTTTTATGAGAGTAGCGACTAAACACCTCGCTTTTGGAGTTTAAGAAAGACCCCCTTCCCAGATCAAGCAAATCCTTCTCCTCTCAGCCAAGCAAAAATTGCATTGGCTTCTCCTGTTCAGGTATGGTTCAGGTTGTTCCAGGAGCTTTCATTTATGTGTATGGCATATCCACTTTTTTAAATGTCATATGTAGTTATCCAAAGATGTAAGGCTGAACCTCTCTGAGATTCTCAAAGAGAAGTTATGATTGTTTTGCTTCTGCATAAAGGGTCTCTCCTTTCCTCCAACTCGTTTCTGTGTGTGTGTCTTTATACTATTTGTGCTGCTTCTGTTGTTGCTACCACTAGTGCTACCATTTCTGTTGTCACTGCCAGATACGGTGCTAATGTTATTCTTGTTGTTGTTGTTACTGCTATCCCTGCCATTGCTGCTATTATAGCTGAATGCACTGTTGGTGCTGCTCTTGTTGTTGCTGCTGCAGCTTCTATCACTGTTGTTACTGCCTAACACCAACTCAGCCTTGTAGACCATAGCCACGGGTTTGCATCAACCTCCCATTGGGCACTTAGTGTTAACTCTATACATAAGCACCCTGCCTTTGTTAGTGAACACTAGTAAATTTCTTGTTAACACTAGGCACACAACTGTGTCTTTTAAAAAAATCGTCTGTACTTATATGGGACTGTGAGAAATTCTTGTTCACTTATTTGAGGAAGATCCTTCCCATGCAGGTCTTGAAGTTGAGATTGAAAAGTGTGGCAAACCAAATGACTTTACAGTGGCACTTTTATTTGTGGGCGTTAGGCCCCCACATAACTGCATAAAGGAGATGTGGTCCTTGAAGATACTGGTTGCCAAAGCTCTGTTGTAATAGGTGGCTGCAGCATCAAAAAAGTCTTTATTCGAAGACAGGTTCGAAATCCTCTTACTGTCACCCTTCACCAGATTCTTAAACACAATAAGTGGGTGGCAGGAGGTTCTGTTAATGCATGATAGTCTTTCATTTGGTTTGCAGTAGGGCCTGTATGAACAGGTACCCTTATCTTGTGTAACACCTAAACAGTTAACTCTGTTAAGATTGATCTCAATCGTAGTCATAAAACAAGGGAGCTAGCATGTGAATTAGGTCCTTCTTCAACCCATCTAGAGTGTGCCCATGTGTGCCTTTAGAGATGGTTAGAGTGTCATTTCTGTATAGACCAAAAGAACTGATGGGAACTTCTTCATTAAGTTAGAAAATATGAATTTACGTGGGTAATTATACATAGAAAACGTTTTTGTCTTCGTAATATTGTCAATTTATTCCGTATTGTATTTAGTCTTATGTGTATCTAAAGTAGGAAATGTATGCATATTTATGGTAATGTAAGGTATGACAGTCTTTTTTATACAAAACTGTTTCCCTTAACAATGCTTTTCAATGTTTGATTTCTTCTAAAATTCTGTGACAAGTAATTACTAATGTCAATGTCTTCTCGTAAAATAATTTGTTCCATCCTCTAGTGATGACATTTAAGTCAATGATGATAAAATTGAGACAGACACCAGCAGAAGATAACAAAACTGGTGCATGCTGACGATGATGATGATGAATTTGAGGTTGACACTGAAGAGATTGAGGTTGATAATGACAAATTTGATGGGGTATCCTGTAAATATGATTATACACATGCCTCTTAAAATTATTGTTATTCATTCTGTGAGGATTGCAGCATACCTATTTGATATACATGCTTTGGATTGGTGAAATGCTTCTTTAATAATCTACCAACGTATAACTAACTATATTTTGGTCAAGTAAAAGATGGAAGCTATGCCAACACTATGGAATAACAACAGAAAAAAGATGGTATAGGCACACGCCAGAAAAGGTCACAGAAATGAGAAAGTAACAATACTATGGGATATGCCAACACATACAGATAGAGAAATTAAGGCCAATAGGCCAGATATAGTTGTCAGAGATCATGAAGATGTATTAGAACACTATAAAAGCCAGGTCTGTACATGAACTGCAACTGAGGAGATTTTATTTATCTCTGGATTTTACTTATCCCTTCAATGGCTGTTGTTATTATTATTATCATTATATAATTGCTCAAGATTTGATAGTTTGAGGTAAATTTCTACTGCATCACCAACTACACTTCTGTGTTGCTGGGTGTGTGCAGCATTGTGTTTTCTTTTCTGCTGTTGGGAGTGTGTAAATATTTCCTAGCATTGTATTGTGTTAGTTTCTTTTTCTTCTCTTGAGGTGCGGTGCAATCTTTTGCAGTGTTACTGCTTGCATTGTGCATTAAGTGTGTAATCCATTGGTTACTGGCTTGCTGGTGGGAGTTTGTTTCACTGGGTAATTGCTGTATAGAGTGTGTCATGTGTTTGTGGGTTGTTTTCTTTCGGGTGTATAATTGGATTGATAGTGTCTTCCCTATGATGTGGGCTGTTCTTAGCAGGGCCATTTTTTTGGACAGTGTGTAGTAATGAGTGTCCAGGTATAACTTCTACATTTTTGTTCATGTCTTTTTTATCGTGCCCAAAGTTCCAATTACTACAGGTATTGTTTCTACTTTCACATGTATTTATATTTTCTTTCACACTCTGTGCTTATGTGAGCTTCCATGTATAAAGCCACATAATCATGGCTATTTGCTTAACATCGTAGCTCACAGTAATTAGTCCCATTGCATCTTGGGTATCTTTAAATATATTCTCAGGTTGATCAATAATTTGAGCACAAACTTTGCTAGAGAGAAAATATGCAGAAAACTGTCATATGTATGTATGTATGTATGTATGTATGTATGTATGTACGTGTGTGTGTGTGGATGTGTGCATGCATACATGAATGCATGCAAGTATGTATATATGTAGATAGGTAGATATTTATGTATGTCTGCATGCATGTATATGTGTGTAAGTGTAGCTGCATGCATACTTACTATATACATACATACATATACATATATATATATATATATATATATATATATATATATCAATTTAATATATTTGGTAGAGATTAAAATATATATATATATATATATCAATTTAATATATTTGGTAGAGATTAAAATATATATATATATATATACATATATATATATATATGGTGGTTGTCTACTCCTTAAACAGAGTTTGACCACCTCCTGCACCTACACCTTAGCCCTTTCATGGCGTCTGATGTGGCTTTTTAAACCAGACAGTGTTTTGAAAAAACACCCACACAGATTGCACCTCTGATTTGCACTACCAATACCTGCAAGTAAGTTCTGCTCATTGTGGATCCTAACATGTCTTTTAAGACCCCCATTGGATTTGCAAACCCTCTGGCACTTGAACACTATGAAGAGGCCAGGATGATGCAAGCAGGGCTCAAGAGACATTTAAGGAAAAATGTAAAGACCATGTCTGTCCTTAGCTGGCCTCAAATCTCACCTGCGAACCCATGGAAAACAAACCTCATCCAGCTATTCTGATTATATGTCTGTGCACACGTTTGAATATATATATATATATATATATATATATATATATATATATATATATATACATATACATATATATATATGTCCATTTCTCTCTCTCTCTCTCTCTCTCTCTCTCTCTCTCTCTCTCTCTATATATATATATATATATATATATATATATATATATATATATATATATATATATATATATATATATATATATATATATATATATATATATATATATATATACATATATATATATATATATAGGAGAATTTATTGTAACAGATGGAGTGGAATTATTTACAAAAATTAATAATGAAGAGTAAATAGAATTACTGAAAACGAGGATTGTGTTCAATATGTTGTTAGTTGTAGGAGACATCCGACATGGTCTTTTAATGGTTGAATATCTATGTGAGTATTCATGCATGCATATGTGGAAGTTGAATATACATGTAATTATATGCATAATTCTAATAGTCTCTAATATTATAGAACAACACCCTCTAAATTTGAAAATGAAGGTTTCACTGTGTAATGGATATTATTAGGAAATATTGCTAAAAAATGGTATTGGAGAATTTAATGTTCAACTATTTTAACATAATATTTAAATTTTCATTTTCATTTTATTTTTAACGAGAATTTTTATTGTAGTTTATTGTAGAATTTTTAAGTAGCAAAAGCACAAAATATTATTATGGTGAAAATTTTGTTTGTATTTATTTTGATATCTACTAAATTTGTATTTTGATTAGTATTTTGATTAATTTAAATAGAAGAAGAAAATAACTATACGTTCCTTCCTTAATTGACTGCAACTCAAGTGAGTGTTGGTGTGAGAAAATAACATATTTACACAAGGAGACAGAGTAAATAAATAACCACATAGGCACAGCTGAAGCTGTGTGGTAAGAAGTTTGATTCTCAACCTCAATGGTTCCAGGTTCAGTCCAACAGCATGGCATAGTGTTCTTCTACTAGAGTCATGGTTATTATACTATAACCTTGTAAGTGGATTTGGTAGACAGAAACTGAATGAAGATAAATGTATGTGGGTGGGTGTAAGTGTGTGTATGTATATATACATATACACACGCATATATACCTTTTCAACTATCTGCCTACCTATCTATCTATCTATCTATCTATCTATCTATCTATTTATCTATCTATATATATATATATATATATATATATATATATATATATATATATCTTTGGTTATTATATTTATTTATATACAAAATATGGGGGTTTAGTTCATAGGTGATCTAAACAATTAAGTACACTAGGTAAGTGCTGTAATGGATTACTAAGGCTCTAAGATGTGAGTTATGGAGTGATTGCAGATTTCCGATGTAGCGGATATAATAATTGTTAAAGAGGACAACAATCATTAAAGCAAGGCAAACATCTCAAGTCATATACAAGTCATATACATTTGAACTGTTTCCAATAATAATAATATATATGACTTGAGATATTTGTGTTGCCTTAAAGTTTGATGTCCTCTTTAACAATTATATATATATTATATATATATATATATATCTTGTAATATTAAATGGAAAATTCTATCAACTTACAAAACCTTGCATTCAGAAGAATTTTTATTTTTTTTACCTCAGAAACCTTTAAAATTTTATTGTCAAACATCTGGCTACTTAACCAGCACTTCTGACTAGTGTCATTTTGCAGATATCAACGTTTTAGAACATCAAATTTTTTCAAACCTTTTCTCTTTCAAAATTAGTAATACTTTATTGAAGCTGCTTCCACATTTTTCTGTAGTACATTTCATCGACACCTTCTACCATATAATTTACATTTTTACTTAGTCAAACTTCATTAAAGTTCATGCTAACAACTACACTGCATTAACATTAATTGTTTTCCTTACCATTGTAGCTTCCCTACTTTGCAATAATATATTGGTGAGCTTATACAGTAACAACTGCTAAACCAAGATTGTCAATTATTGTAAAATTCCTTAACTTAATATATTAATTACTTAAGACTAAATTCACGTTCCTCTTTGTTATATTTATTTCCTTATTGAATTTAGAACCTACAAATTCCTAATAAACACTCAATTTATTAAACTTCATTAAATTGAAATTACTGTACTCAACTTTATTACACTCTTTTACTTCCTCTAACCAAACTAATTACAGATTTTCTTAATCATTTCAGATTGGAACATTTGAACAGCTATTCATTTAAACTTGAATCCACTTCCTTTTCATTTTCCTGCTTACCCCTTTTTAAAATGTTTAATTTAATTTAATCCACTTAAAATATTACAGTATAATAATTTACATCCTAAGTTATATCCCAGCGTATCCATATTCACATCTCTATTTCTAATTTGATAGCATGTTTGTTTCTGTGTTATTTCATGAAATAATATCATATTCTAGACTTATATAGCAAAATGATCTAAGTAACAAGTACTTTATATACTTCTATGTTACTGATATAACTTAAAGTTATAAAGTATATTGCTACTTTAAGATATATAAGTCAGTCTGTGTTTAATTTGTTATCACAACTCTTTTAACTTGTATCAAATTGTTCCAACTTTTATTTTACATACATTTATATTAATGATGTAACTTAGAGCTATAAAAGATGTTGTTACTCTGAGATATGTAAAGATTTTTCATTTGATAACACATTATTTTAACATGCAACAAACTATTCTCACATGAAGTTTGCATTCATGCATATTACTGATAAGTAAAAGTTAATGTTAATTTAAGATATATATATTTTATATTCATCTCTTTGTAACATGTTAAGAACTATAAGATGTTTTGCACATTTATTCATCCAAATTTGTTACCACTTTCTCTATCTCTTATTTTCTTATTCTATCCACATTAATATTACTTTATAATAATTCATAATCTCATTTATATTACAACATATACATTTTCTCATATTTCCATTTAATTTGATAACATTTGTTTTCTTTATTTAGCCTTTTGAATAAGTAACACCTTTCTTTCAGTCGACACTAAATGGAACTTAATAAACATCAAGTGTACACACTAATTGTGAAAGAATCCTAAAAAGCCAATGTTATGAGTTTCCCAGTGGACAACAAGGCAAGCTTACTAGTAATAAATATGCATCTAGTTCATTCTGTAAAATGGTTTGTATTAAGAAGGAAATCCAGCCACAGAAATCATGCTAAAACTGAAATGTACGAATAAGGTGTGGTACTCCAACCCTTCTAAGACAACTCTATATAAGAACTGATATGGATAACAACAACATGTCCAACCCATAACAGCAGGGAAAATGGACTCGATAATGATGATAACACCAAAAATAATGATGATGGTCGCCTTCCTGGCACTTGTGCCGGTGGCACGTGAAAAGTCATTCAAGCGAGATTGTTGCCAGTGCCGCTAGACTGGCTCTTGTGCAGGTGGCATGTAAAATACACCATTTTGAGCATGGCCGTTGCCAGTACCGCCTGACTGGCCTTCGTGCAGGTGGCACATAAAAGCACCCACTACACTCTCAGAGTGGTTGGCGTTAGAAAGGGCATCCAGCTGTAGAAATTCTGCCAAATCATATTGGAGCCTGGTGTAGCCATCTGGTTCACCACTCCGCAGTCAAATCGTCCAACCCATGCTAGCATGGAAAGCGGACGTTGATGATGATAATGTATATGTATGTGTGTGTGTGTGTGTGTATACATATACATATGTGTGTGTGATCATGTGTGTGTGTGTATACGACTGGTGCTGTAAAGTTCCTTGCTTTAAGGGCACCATGAAAGGCCTGGTTGGAACTTAAACTCCTGAGTTCTTTTACAGAGCTCAGAAAACCAGAAGGACCACTGCAATAAGTGTGTTAATCCAAGAGGGGAATATGCTGAATAAAATCATAATTAACTGATCTTCTTGTATTTTTCTTTTGCTCAAGGCCAGGAACTTTTCAGCATCCCTTATATATTTGTGTGTGTGTGACTCATAGATACAATCACACATTTTTTTGAAAGTCAAACTACTATGACATAATAATATAATAATAATAATATAATAATAATTAACTCGTCATATGTCTAGTGACTTCTATGATTACTGAAAGCTGCCACATTTCAATTCGTACTCTTTCTCATTATTTACTGCAAAGAGAGGTAGATTCATGCCAATCCAATTGCTAAAATTTTGCACAGAGCAATGTGGCAAAGAAATATATGATCATGACGTAACTGTAAAAGATTGTTAATAAAAAGCATGAGTTAGTTTAAAAATGTAAGCCTAAACTAAACATCGCCTGTAGAAAGCTGATATGCCCTACAGCAAAGCTCACAAACTTCTAACAACTCTTTGAGGAAAGTAAATAACCTTCCTGAAATAAGAACCAATTAGATGAGTGCAGCACAAACGATATCAATATTAGGACATATATAGAGTATTGATTTTTTTTTCGATGAGGAAGAAACTATTGTTTTCTGTTGTTGTTGTTGTTTTCCATTTTATTTATTTATCCATTTATTTATTTATTTATCTATTTTTTGCGAGAGGAATATTGTACTATCAAATTAACTGTTTAGATTTTACAGTAAACGATATGACATAATAAGCATCAATTGGATGTAGGAAAGAGCTATGTTTTTACTTACAGAGCTCAAACCAAATAAGTGTTGCTTGCTAAATGACCAGATAATGACTCACACTACATAATTCTTGTCAGGTTTTTTTTCCCAAATTTACAAATTAGCCCTACTGTAAATTGGTCACATACAGGTATGATCAAATAGTTAGGAATCATGCTTCACAATCATAAGTTTCTATGTTTTAATTCACTGCATGGAATTTTGAGCAAATTTCATTTACTTTGCATGAACTGGAGCCTTATGAGTGAATTATTCATCCCTTCCTCTCTCTCTCTCTCTCTCTCTCTCTCTCTCTCTCTTACCTATATTTCTACATCTTTGTTTATATACTGGCATAGCTGTACATAGCTCCCTGACCATGTCAGTTCTGGTTCAGTCCCACTGTGTGGCATTTTGGGCAAGTGTTTCATGCTACAGCCATAGTTTGGTAAATTCATTGTGATTGAATTTGGTGGATAGAAACTGAAAGAAGCCTGTTTTGTATATACATGCATACTTATATACATGCCTACATACATATGTAGATAGAAACATACTAAATATACTACGGAAGGGCGGTGAGCTGGCAGAAACTTTAGTTTATCAACCCCCAAAAAGTAAAAGGCAAAGCTGACCACAGCAGAATTTGAACTCAGAATGTGGAGAGAGATGAAATGCTGCTAAGTATTTCGCTAGTGTGCTAACAATTTTGCCAGCTTGCTGCTTTTATGACTACAAATATTGATATCACTATTTGTCATTGGGCTGCAACCTATGGAGTTCATTGACAATTCCATTCAACAAATTATCCAACATCTCTTTGCTTTTGAATTCCTTTGAGATAAAATAAAATTCCTAGCTTCAAAACCTATAAGGGTTTGTGACAGGAAATGCAACCAATTGTAAAAACATTGCTTCAAGAAGCTCTCTCGTGTGTTCAATAATAACAAACAGAATTTGTAAGTGGAATATAGAAATATGAAAGACTTCTCTGAAGTTCAGCATATAAACTCTTCACCATTCTGGAAATCTAAATTCCAACAAAGAAACTGCATTTCTTTGTTAAAACCATCTCAATTCTGAAGAGAAATAATTTATATTAAAAATGAAGATAGCACACAAATTCACAGAGAAACATATACACATATACGCATGCGTGCCCACATACACACATACAAATGTATTTAACAGAGAGAGGAAATGCATACATAAGTATATGATTAATCACATGAATTATGGTAATGTGCATACATTTATATAAACACACACATACAAAAGCTCGAAACACATTCAGATAAACATATACACATACACTTAAAACACATACATACATGTGGAACACACATACATACAAAAATGAATGAAAAACACATTTGAAGTATATTTATGTAGATGAAATAACACATGGTTAATAAAACTGTCAGTGTAGTGAACCTAATGTTTAGAAGTTATTAATATTTTGAAAATTTCAAATGTTTTCTGTTATTGCTGGGTTAGTTGTTCTGGATCGTAATAAAATGTTATGCTTTTACTGGCACCTCACAGAACTAACCATTCCTGAAAATACCAACAATTCTCTATAGAATTTTATATCAATTTTCTCTCTTTCTACACCTCTTTCATTCACTTCCTCTCTCTCTCACTCTCTTTGTATCTATCTGTCTATCTATCTCAATCTGTCTTTCAATATCTATATTTAACAATCTTTTTACTATCTATCTATCTATCAATCTATCTATCTATCTATCTATCTATCTATCTATCTATCTATCTATCTATCTATCTATCTATCTATCTATCTATCTATCTATCTATTTATCTATCTATCTATCTAATCCAGAAAAAAAAATAAAACAAAAAGGTAAGAGAGTCACTTACTGTTATAGTTTCTTCAATGACAATATTGACCAAGGTTACCGTGGTCTTTTCCATAGGCTTTTCTTTCCATGGCTAAACCTAAACTGTCCTCCCCTCTTTTTACATGAGAACATTACTGTGTGATACACGATCCCTATTGATGGTTTTTTTTTTCTCGATCCCTTTTGATCGAACTCCCCCCTTTTTTCCCTTCCTACGATCCCTTTTGATCGACACCCTCCTTTTTCCCCTCCCCCTCCCCAAAAGAAAAGCTCTACATTGTATTTGTCCCATCTTTGTTGAGCCCTGTGTGGCTAATAAAAGAAATGTATCTATCTATCTATCTATCTATCTATCTATCTATTTATCTATCTATCTATCTATCTATCTATCTATCTATCTATCTATTTATCTACTTATCTATCTACTTTATCTGTCTATCTATCTATCTATATATCTATCTATCTATCTCTCTCTCTATATATATCTATTTATCTAAATATCCTTTTCCCTTCCCAGTGCTTTGCTAGCTCACACTCTCTATTTCTGTCTCTCACCATCTCTTCCATTCCCTACACCATCCCTCATATGCTCTACCTGTCTACTTCTCTTTCAAGCTGTTTATTTTCACTCACCAAATCTCTTATCTCATCTATTTCTTTCCCTCTATCCATTTCTCTCACTTGCTATCTCACGTACTCCCTTCTCCGCCACCCCTCTCTCTCCTTCTCTCTGTCAATCTATATAAACATGTGATATATGTGCAGCAACCAACAAAATCATAAAATAACAATTTAATAAATTGTTTCTTGTCGTTATTATCCTTTTACTGTAAATAAATTTCCTATTTGAAATTTATTAAAATTCAATATAATTTCTCATAACATTTCACACATACATTAAAATGTTGAGTGTTAACATTAGTTTATGCTTAATAATTATGGGAATTCAGTGATTTCACTGCCCTTTCTTTAGAAATGTCAGTTAAAGATTAGCATGCTAGGTTTCCTATGCACTTTGATGTGGGCACCAATGTAACTTCATTACCTTTTTATGCAGAATATCTGTGCCTTACATAGTTCAAAAACAGGCTCATGTGTATTTGTTTAGTTAAGAGAGAGAGAGAGAGAGAGAGAGAGAGAGAGAGAGAGAGAGAGGGAGAGAGAGAGAGAGAGAGAGAGAGAAAGAGAGAGAGAGAGAGAGAGATGATATTAATTTATGTGTCTTTTATCTTTAAATAAATCATATTTTATTACTTTTTGCAAGGAAACATCAATATCATCAACATCGTCATCATCAGCATTGCCATCGTAATTGTCATCATCATCATCATCATCATCATTTTTATCACCATCACCATCATCATGATCGTCATCATCATCATCATCATCATCATCATCATCATCATCATCATAACCATCACCACCATCACCACGATCAGTGACATCATCAGCTTCATCATCATCAACACCATAATAAAATCAGCATCATCGTCATCATCGTCATCAAAACACCACCACCACCATCACCACAACCACCACCACCACCATCACCACCATCATCAATGTCCTCGTTGCCTTTGACATAATTCTGTTTCATCATTATCCTTATCTTTATAGTTACTTTATGTTCACTTTCCATGCTGGCATGGGTTGGATGGGCTGCCACTTTTTATAAATGCTACTTCTCTAATAGATGAATTAAAGGGCCAAGTCTTGTTCATACATTCCATATTTTTGCCTGGTTACTGTGGCTGGAGCCTCTTTATGATATAACCACTTCACAGAATTAGGTGTATTTTACTGTGGCACAAACACCATGAGAGTTATCATGTCCCTAGCAAGAGTAAAGGTCCTTTCAATCCTTAGGCCTCTTTACACATTCACTAATCATTTACAGAGAGTGTTGGGTTCATATTATCATGGCATTAGTATCGAGGATGTTGCATTGTAGTCCACAAGAATGTAAAAAGTTCTTACTCCTCTATGGAATAATGTTTCTTTGAGA
>NC_142939.1:52549863-52557363 GCF_046866305.1 Octopus bimaculoides | reverse complement strand
TTACATCAACCCCAGTGCTCAACTGGTACATATTTTATCGATCCAGAAAGAATGAAAAGTAAAGTTGACCTTGGTGGAATTTGAACTGAGAACATAAAGTGAGACAAAATACTGCTAAGCATTTTGCCTATCAGACTAATGATGTTGCCAGCTCACAGCCTTGGTTATTTAAAATATTATTGCTTCAACACCTGCTTGTCAAAGAAGTAAATAAAGATTAATTATTTCCTGAATTTCCTTGAAATTCTCAATTATTTTCAAGATTAATAGAAACCGGCAGACATGGCCGTATGGTTAAGAGGTCTCTGTCAAAACTACATGGCTTTTGGTTCAGTCCTTGGGCATGTCTTCTACTATAGCCATGGTCATACCTATGCTTTCTGGATGAATTTGGCAAATATAATTTAAGTAGTTTTCTGTTGTATGCTTATGTGTGTGTGTGAGTGAATGTGCTTATATTTGTATTTATGTGTATTCTTGTATGTAAGTCTTTGTGTCTGTGTCTATGCCCATCCCTACCCATTGCTTGGCAACTGATGTCAATTTGTTTCTTGTAGCTTAGTGGAATTCATCAAATAAAATAGTAAAACAAGTACCAGGTTTAAAGAATAAGTCCTGAGATTAATTTGTTCACCTGACCCTACAAGGCAGTGCTCCAGCAAAGCCACAATACAATGAATGAAACAAGTTAAAGAGCAAAAGAGTGAAAAAGAGTATTTCATAAAAAATAAGGTCACAAACAAAACAATTAATATGATTTTAAATCCAAGAATTACTTACCAAATGGCCAGCAGTTATCTCAATATTCAGTAACGTATTCTAACTAATGATGGCCATAAATGGTGAACTAACATGTCTAGAACTGTTATGTTAATTCTCTTTTTCTGTCTGTCTCTTTGACAATTAATGACATTCCGATATGCTAATATTATGATTGTATACAAAACTACAAACTCAAGTGCAACTCCCAATTGTCAACATATAAACTGACCGGCTACCACTGTGTACAACAGAAATAATTGCCTACTCTGTGGTATATTCTCTGAACAATAATTACACCAAATGGTTGCCACCAATTACTTTAGTATGACTGAATTTTGAATTAACTCAGAAATACTCAATGGAAATAATTCTTTAATCTGATATGACAGATCAGTATAATAATATACCATTTGGAAGCTGTGATAAGGTTCTCTGAATAGAATTAATACAATAATGAAGTTATCTACTGCATACATTTATTGATCCTGTTAACCAAGTTGACAAACTCAATGCTATTTCCTTTCATTGTCACTGAGGAAATTAATGAGAAAAATACCAGAATATAACAAGCGAAATATGAAAGGGGAGGAAATATTTAAATGCTATCCTATAAATAGAATTATCAATAGCTTGTAAACATGTTTCTAAATAAATATAATTCATTGAAGCATAGAGAGGATTTGATTATTTGGACAAAAGATAAAAGAAATGCTAAGTTATTGAGTAGCCATGCCAAATAAAGAACCTTTATCATATTGCAAATCATCAATAAAAACATAAATTCTTTAGAGGAATGGTTCTTTGAATCTTGAAAACTATCATACAACTGTATGAGCTTTTGAGAGAGACTATAGTATTTTCTTTGGGGCACAAAAAATACATGGAAATTGCTTGATGGAAATGGCCATAAAAACTCTAAATAAGAACAACTTAAAATTACAAATGTGCTTAGCTCATCAATATCTTAAGTTATTTCAGTATTTCCTTTTAATTTGCTTGTTTTCAGTTTTGTAATTAAAGAAAATGTAACAAGAGAACAATTTAAATACAAAAATATGTGCTGCTATTAGATAGCAATAACATACAAACCAATAATCTCTGATATTGTTGCCATTTTCTATCATTTCAAGCGAGTTGGCTAGCTATGAGCAAGCTATGTAAGGAGTCAATAATGTATCTCAAATGCAATGTTCTTTATAAGTTATGCATGCGTTTTACAGTGAGCATACAAAGAAAAATAAAAAGAACATTTACACACATAAATTTTTAAGGATATATTTTTAATTGAAGATAATTACACACATGGATGCTTTGCAAATAAATATAAAACTTGCACACAAGCAAATTTCTGTATATACCCATAGCAAATAAATTAGAGGGATCATTGCTCCCACATCCGATTGGTATATTCAAGGCATCATTTACATTTGATGGATATTTGTGCTCAACTTGTTTGTTGTAAACACAATGTTTCAGCTGATATACCCTCCAGCTTTCATCAGGTGTCTTCGGGAAATTTCTAGCCTGGGTTCTCATTCCTAAGGTATTTTTCGATGTTGTTGTTATTATTATTGTTATTCAGGTCACTGCCTGGAATCGAACCCGGAATCTTGGGGCATATGGTGTATAAGGGTATATGGCCTAGTGGTTAAGATCGCAGGCTACTACCCCAAGATTCTGAGTTTGATTCCAGGCAGTGACTGGAATAATATTAATAATAATAACATCGAAAAATACCTTAAGAATGAGAACCGAGGTTTGAAATTTCCCTAAGACACCCGATGAAGGCTGGAGGGTATATCAGCTGAAACGTTGTGTTTACAACAAACAAGATGAGGACAAATATTCGTCAAATGTAAATAATGTAAATAATGTAAAATAAAACTAGTCATCAAATGGAGGGAACAATCACTATGATACACACACATGCACATGCATGCGTGCACACGCACACACACACATAGTTACCATAGTTACATAGTTTACAGTTCCAGTATAGGTAGGATCAACTAAAAGAGCTTCCATCTTGTGAGAGTTAAATATACACAATTATAAAAGAGCTACTAATAGTTTCATGTCTTTACAATATGTTAAATTGGTAGATTTATATAGCATCATCTATCTACAAGCTGACTTTCAGGTTCAGTTCATAATGTTATATGTATTTAAAAAAAGGCACTGCACTTTGAGAAAACACGAGAGAAAAAAGAGAAGAAAAAACTGAGAAGAAAAAGACATGAAGGTTGATGCAAAAGTGGAATGAGATAAAAGAAAAGAACATTAAAACCAAGATCATCATCCTATTTGAATGTAGAAACCATAGTTAATGTAGCTGGTGTAGAATAATATAACAGAAAGAAAACCAAAATCTGTGAGACAGCTACTCAATCTGGAGTGGATGACGTCCTCCAGTTCAACAAAAGAAACCTGTTCATGTGCTTACATTTGCTAAAAATCATGGATCTGGAATTAAGTAATGTGGTGGAATTCTTGAATCTAAAAAAGAATGTATGATCTTTCAGCTGTGCATAACTTGTATGCCTTTGATCAGTTTCTATATGGTATAGATTTCTCCACAATGATTCATTTGATTGTGAGTAGTGTGCATTTGGTCTTCCGATTTCATACATGGCTAGCCAACTTAGTGGTTTCCTTTTTATCAATGTGTCAGAAAGAAGACTGGTGGTTTGAATAACAGTTTTTTAAAATTGGCATCACATCAACCGACGCAATTTTTCCTTCTCAATTATGTTGGCTTCATAAACAACTGCATTTATCAAACACGTTTGATCATGTGGGAAAGATCCAAGATCTCAACAGTTGCAACTAGGGGTGGGGGTCTTGGTGTACCTTACAAATGGTAATGTCCTTCATATTGTGGCAGCAGTTGTACAAATTTATCAACCATCTGTATATAAAACAGGCTTCTTTTGCTAGCTGTCAACAAAATCAACTCACAAGACTCGGTCTAAAGGTATCATGCAGTGGATGATGTACTTCAGAAGCAAACTTCTTACCACATAGCCACGTCTAAAAATATCTTTGAAGAGCCATTATAACCTGTTAATCCTTTTGATACCAACCACCCAAGTCTTCTTCGGGTTCCACGATATAAACTTTCTACTTCAAAGTGATCTAAATTAAAAAACATCCATCAAAATTCATGACAATTCATGTTCCAAACACCATCCTTAATAGCGACAAAGTTATTCTACTAAGTTCTTAATTATTTTCTAAATCAATTGAAATGAAGAAAGTGCATCTCAGCAGAAATATGTTAATGAAAGTGTTAATAACATAAAAAATTTTCCATTCATGAAGAATCAAAATTTTCATCACACGGCTGTAATCTTAGCACTAAATTCTTAGTCATGGTAAAACTACGTTGGCAACCAACTAACAATTATTTCATGAAAAGTTTTACACTCGATGAAATAAATTTTAAGTGAATTTAACAGTTTCTTTTGAGTAAAATTTAGTAATATAACTGGTATAAACCAGGACACAAGTTGAACATCTTAACATCATTCAAAACAGAAATATTTATAAAGATATCCATAAACAGTTTTAAATGGGACGTGTTTAGTACTAAGCTAGACACAAAATTGAAACCAAGTCTACAGTGATGAACATAATATCCAGTGCTATCTTTTCTTTACTGAACATCTGGTATCACATTATTTACATTATTTACATTTGACGGATATTTGTCCTCATCTTGTTTGTTGTTAACTCGTTTCAGCCGATAGACCCTTATTCTATTGGTCCCTTTTGCAGAACTACTAGGTTACGGGGATGTAAACACACCAAGATCGGTTGTCAAGTAATTACAGTGGGAAAAACACTTACATAAACACACAAATAAATACATACATATATATATATATATATATATATATATATATATATATATATATATATATATATATACATACAACATGCTTCTTTCAGTTTCTGCCTACCACCTTTACTCTCTCATTGCTCACACGTGATCATCGTCCATCTTTCTTTTCTTTCAGTCTGTGTCACAGACCAGATGCATTCTTATCTGTCTCCTCTCCTACCTTTCCTCCTGTCAAAGATTTTTCCTCCAGCGTTCGCCACCTTACTTCGTATGGCCTAGCACCCCTCAATGTTTGTTTTCATTGTCCTGTTTTTGTTACCAACTGTATTCTCGAAGATGCATATTGGCCTGAATTGCTCAAAATGTGGAGTAGATAAACAGCCAACAACTGATGAAGGTTCGTTCTTTATATTACTTGTCTTGATTTCCATTTGTTTCTTTCGTTGTTCGCATACAAAAGTTTGTCTTCGTATTTCATGTTTTTGTATTTCGTATTTTATGTTGTCTGTGTATTTCATGTTGTTTACATTTTGTGACATCCTCTACCCATATATGCATGTATATATACATATATATGTATGTACATATATGTATGTATACATATATATATATAAACATATTCATACATATATATACACACATATATAAATATATATATACACACATATATAAATATATATATATACACACATACATATATATATATGTGTGTATATATATATATATATCCACACACATGTATATATACACATGCACATATATATATATAATATATATATATATATATATATATATATATATATATATATATATATATATATATATATATATACACACACACACGCATATATGTATGCACACACACACACATATGACTAAAATGGCTCTTACACTCTTACACAGTGTAATTGCTTCATTTCCAATATACCATCTCAGATCTAGTTACATGCTAGACAATTACAATTCTTAAAAAAAATATCTATCAAGCTAGATAGAAAATATTTTATTTGAGAGTCTAGAGTAAGTTAGTACAAAACAACATAATACACAATTAGATAATAGTAATTTGATAATAGCAATTTGATAATCAACAATGATCAATGACAAAAAAACATGTGTACAGGGAAAGAAAAGTACAAAAAGACAAAATGAAGCATTTTGAGTTAGAAAATAAGAAAGAAGATATTATGTTCTTACCTTAAGCTCTCTTCTGTTTTATGAAAATAATAAATAACATTGAACTGAGCAAAAAGTATCTTGAAATAGTGTAAAATATTTAGTAAAATATTATTGCAAGGAAAATTAGCATAACAACTTTTCTGTATAATGATTTTCAATGGTGGGTAAACAGTGTATTGAGATCAATCCCTTTATGGCAAAAAGCAATTTAACCAGTCCTAGCATGCAAATAAATTGATCTTTTAGCATTCAGATTATTTTGTCAAATGTAATGCTTATTTATTCACATTTGTTTTAATTTATCCTGAATTATCTTTTAGCTTTAAGTGTTTGATGAGGTGGTACTATAAAAAACTTTTCAAAGACTGCTCAGATTCACTTGTTACTATGGCAGCAAAGACATGTTGAGTCAATTGAAGTTATCGTTGTGGCCAATTCCAGTACTGCCTGATTGGCACCCATGCCAGTGGCACATAAAAAGCACCATTCAAGCGTGGTTGTTGCTATTGCTGCCTGACTGGCTCCTGTGCTGGTGGCACATAAAAAGCACCATTCAAGCGTGGTCGTTGCCAGTGCCACCTGACTGGCTGCTATGCAACCAGCTGTAGAAACTTTGCCAGATCAGACTGGAACTTAGCACAGTCTTCTGGCTTGCCAGCCTTCAGTCAAACCATCCAACCTATGCCAGCATGGAAAGCAGACATTAAATGACGGCGATGATGATGATGATGATATATATATATATATATATATATATATATATAAATATATATATATATATATATATATATATATATATATGACAAGCTTCTTTCAGTTTCCATCTATCAAATTCACTCACAAGGCTTTGGTTAGCCCAAGTCTATAGTTAGTAGAAGACACTAGTCCAAGTTTCCATGCAGTGGGACTGAACCTGAAACCATGTGGTTGGGAAACAAGCTTCTTACCACACAGCCATGCCTGCACCTGTTTGTATATATATATTTTACATAAATATATTTGTATATATAGTATTTATGTTTGTGTGTGCATGTGTGTCTCTCTCTCTCTCTCTCTCTCTCTCTATATATATATATATATATATATATATATATATATATTTGTATGTGTAAAGCAACAGTTTCAGAGAAATAGCATTGGTTTCATATTTAGCATGAAGTAGATATAGCTTCAGTTTCTCTAAACGATAACTGTTCTCTGCAAAGAATGTTTTTTTAAAAACACAAGAACGCCAGTGATAGTTGAAGAAATATTACTCTTAAAAATTATGTCCAGGTGAGTTGTCTTTCTTTGCTTGATAGCTAGCTTTTCCAGTTTTGAAGTAAAAATTTCCGGAAATATGGACAACTTCCCACAGCTTCCATCTTGGAGATCAGGTAGCCTCCTAGCTCATGTGAGTTCATAAAGATTATATATCTTTCTGCCAGACACAATTTATGGGTGTGAACCTCAAGACAAGAAAGAATACAACATTCGCCCATGTCAAATTTATATTATAGATTAATTATTGACGTGAAAGCAATTTTCACTATAAATCAATAAATAGAGAGTTTATTAGTAATTTAAGTTTGAAAATTTTTGTTAATTTTAGCCAATCGTAAGCCACAGACAAACATTCATGACTGTTTCGATAGTAAGAAGCAGAACATGAGAACTCTTTTGTCTGTCAAGGTGCCTGCTGCCATAGTAACAAGTGAATCTGAGCAGTCTTTGAA
>NC_142939.1:52342363-52362363 GCF_046866305.1 Octopus bimaculoides | reverse complement strand
CACTTGTAGACAGACTTGTAACATTCTTTTGAAAAGACAAGTCTAGAGTTGTCTGCTTAGGAAAAAGCATTTTTTCACTCTCTATAAATTTCCTGGTAACATGCAGAAGTATATGTTATGGTAGTAGAAAATTTTGCAACATTTTATTTTACAGATTTATATTTATGGGAATTTTGTACATTATTTACATTATTTACATTTGATGGATATTTGTCCTTATCTCGTTTGTTGTTAACACAACATTTTGGTTGATATACCCTCCAGTCTTCAGCCTTGAAGGCTGGAGGGTATATCAGCTGAAATATCATGTTAACATCAAACAAGATGAGGACAAATATCCATCAAATGTAAATAATGTAAATAATGAACATTTTATATTTATTATAAAATAAAACTCACAAACCCAGTCTCATAAAGCAGGTCCTTGTAAAGTGAGGTACTACTGTATATATATAGATATATATGTGTATGTGTGTGTATATATATATATTTATATATATAGCACGTAAAAGCACCCACTATACTCTTGGAGTGGTTGGCGTTAGGAAGTGCATCCAGCTGTAGAAACTCTGCTAAATCAGACTGGAGTCTGGTGTAACCATCTGATTCACCAGTTCTCAGTCAAATCGTCCAACCCATGCTAGCATGGAAACCGGACGTTAAACGATAATGATGATGATGATTCTTTTATATGTTTCAGCCCTAAGGCCGTGGCCATGTGTGTGTTTGTCTATTTGTGCATGAATAAACTGTGCCCCTAATTAATTTATTCCAGCTTGACCAAGTTTTTCACACATCAGTAAATGTACCTTTAGCTGATCTCATACAAGAGTGACCAAATTTCAGTGACCGTGAACAATGGCTATGCATACACACCTGATGACACCTATATCGTTTATAAGGAGAATTTCTTCTTTCTAGACAGTTTGTGTAATGTATGGTTTTTCCACGTCCAATTTTACACGAGCATCTTAAATGTGATTGTACATAACTATATTTCATTAAACACTGCTTCGTACATTTCTAATGAATACAGAGTGGCTCTAAAAGTAGGTTTACAGTCATTCAACTATCTCTTTCACATTCATATATTAACAGTTTAGATCTTAATTATAAAAAAGTATGAAACCATTATTCTATGCTAATTTAGTTAATTGTAAGATAGAAATTTAAATGCAATAAAATATTTAAAAAGAAATTTGAAGTACCTACATGATAACTGTGAACCTACTTTCAGGCCACCGTGTATATATGTATATGTGTGTATAATAGACTGTTGGGTATTACAGTTTGCTTTCTAACCACTTGGATTCAGTTTCAGTCCTACTGTGGAATCTTTGGCAAGCAGTTAGACTTAAGCGAACCCTACCAGTAGATTTGGTCTATGAAAACTGAAAGAAGCTTGTCATATGTATATGCATATATGCATATCTATGTGCGTTTTTCTTAGCATTTCCTAGTCTTCCTATCATGCAATAGTTGTAAATGTGAGCCACCAACATGCAATGGGTGACCTTCATTTGATGTCTTCCATGAAAGCATGTCTGGCCAAAAGAAATATTACCTTATTTGCAAAAACGGGAGAAAGCAGGTGACAACAATGGCATCTGACTATAGAAAACCAACTTCAAAAAACTCTGTATGACAAATGACCATATGGAAAAATAGATGTTTAAATGATGATTGTGGTGTCATCTATGCATTCATACATGCATACATATATGTATAAAATATACATTCTAAATATATATATATATATACATAGAAAGAGAGAGAGAGGGATATAGCTAACATGTCATCTTTCTACATATTTTCACACACATAAACATATATATACATGAGTATATACACATATACAGACATACATGCATATATCTATATATAAGTGTATACATGCATATATCTATATATAAGTGTATACATACATATGCGTATATATATATATATATATATATATATATATATATATATATATACATACATGCATACATATATACATACATATATACATACATATATATATATATATATATATATATATATATATATATATATATAGAGAGAGAGAGAGAGAGAGAGAGAGAGAATATATGTGTGTGTGTGTATATACACTTACATATATATGTAGATTTACTTACATGTATCTATGTCAGTGTGCGTGAAAATATACAGAAAGATGACATGTCAGCATTATACCTATATGTATTTTCTGTTGAACTTTTTCGCTAGACATCATAGTACACTCTAGAGGATAAATTCTAGATTTTATGATTTTAATATAATCTGTAACATACATTTTTTTGCTGTTGTTGTTGTTGTTGTTTTCTCAATGTGTTGGATATGTTTAAAGATATTTCTAGTATCACCTCATATCTAATTTTACTTATTTAGTTTTATGATGTAAAAATCCTGTGTGATGTTCCAATAATACTTTTGTGTCATGTTACATTTTATTGGAAATAAAAAAAAATTCATATAATCTGTATGTCTGACAGAAATATTTTGGCAAGTTGAAGAGAATTTTTGGAAAACTCTGTCCATAATTTGATTTTAGAACTCTTTTACATTTACATTGCTAATATCACTGGGAAAGGCATAAACATCACAATTCTAATTTCTTCATTTTATGATAATATCCAGGTTGTCATCTTCTTGTACGAAGCAATAGTAAATAGCCACATGCTGGCATTCCCCAAAATATTAAACTATTACAATTTCACAAATTTTATGCATTATATACATACATAGATATGTGTGTGTGTGTCTATATATATATACATACATACATACATACATACACATATATATATATATATATATATATATATATATATATCCTCATCATCATCGTTTAACGTCCGCTTTCCATGCTTGCATGGGTTAAATGGTTTGACTGATCTGGCAAAGTTTCTACAACTAGATGCCCTTCTTAACGCCAACCACTATATGTGTGTGTGTGTGTGTTTGTGTGCATTCACACACAGGCACAATAGGTAAAGAGAAAGGCTGGTAAAGATAAAGTTTCCTTCTTGACAGACTCACAAGAGCCAGTTTGCCAGTTTCTATAGCTTACAAATTCTCTACCTGGACGGGACACTGGTCCTTCACAAGATTACTCATTTTTGCCAGCTGAGTGGACTGGAGTAACCTGAAAGGAAGTGTTTTGCTCATGAACACAATGTGTTGCCTAGTCCAGGAATCGAAATCACAATCTTACGATCATGAGCCGAACACCCTAACCACTAAGACATGTACTTCCACATGCATCGAATAGGCTTCTTGCAGCTCTTATCAACCAAATCCACTTACAAGTCCACCATCAGCCTAGGGTTATTGTAGGAGATAACGTGCACATGACTGAAAAACAAAATTCTTAATCATGCAGCCATTCCTACACCTAATGTGACCTTTCCTTTTACTTTTGAGATTGTTGAATGCGATAAGAGGGTGATGTGGCTGCTACTTTTTGCAGATTGAATAGCCATTAAAAGCTTCCTCATTTGCAAGTTCAGACAGACTATAGAAGAGAAACAAGTTGTAAAGATTCCAAAATATATAACTGTTTTATATAAGAGTTTAACATATTACAGCTGCAATTTAAAATCTTGTCAAGTACTCTCTGAGAAATAAATATAAAGTGTCTTCTATTTAGTAAATGCAATGGAAACCACATAAACCAGGAAATAACTTCAGAAACATTGAAAGCATTTCTTTTCTAACGACATTTTTTTAGTTACATTCTGACAGAGCTAAAATGTTTAATGTAAAATTACTGTATTAGCTTTGCTTAAATTTCTCTCAAAATTAACCATCTATGAAAAAATATAATCGACATTCATGGACAATGGACAAGTTCCTTAACCCCTTGAGAGTCGTTAGAGTGCTGCAGCTACGCAGCATATCTTGGGTGAGAAAGCCTGGTGGAGCCCATCCCTCTCCAGGCTAAACTCATTTCTACAGTTGAGTGGACTGCAGCAACGTGAAATGAAGTGTTTCGCCCAAGAACACAATGGATCGCCTGGTCCAGGGATTGAAACCACAATCTTATGGTCATGAATACAACACCCTAACCACTAAGCAATGCACCTCCACTAGTAGTACTCATTTCTACAGCTGAGTGGACTGGATTAACATGAAGTGAAGTGTTTTGCTCAAGAACACAACACATTACCTGGCCCAGAAATTGAAACCACAATCTTACGATCGTGAGTTCAACACCCTAAACACTAAGCCACGTGCATCTGCTGACATTCACGATCCTTTGCATATTTCTTTAACTACAGTTTTGTGGTAAGAACGTTGCTTCGCAACAATATGGCGTTTGTGATTAGTCCAACTGAATGTTACTTTGGGTATGTGTCTTCTACAAGAGCCTTGGTCTGACTAGAACCTTGAGAGTGAATTTAGGGGACAGAACCAGAAAGAAGCCCATCCCATGAGAGAGTATGTGTGCATGTGTGTGTATGTGTGTGTGTATATGTGCGTGTGTGTGCGTGTGTGTGTGTGTGTGTCGGTGTGTGTGTGTGTGTGTGTTTATGTCTTCTTGACATTGCATGATAGCTTTAAACAAGTCTCACCATCCTACTTGCAGTGTCATTTGCTTCCAAGGCAATGATAATTATAATGTTGTAATGATGATGATGATGAATGTTTGATACACACAGAAACATACACACACTCACACACACATATGTAAACCTATGTAGTTGATATGCAAATATGACAAATTTAACTATATCTCCATAGACTGAAAAGATGACAAACATCCTCATTCATTCATTCATTCATTCATTCAGTTTCTAGGTCCTTTCCCATCCTCAGTACTGAATGCTTGCCTGCTAGCGATGGCAGCTATTCACCCCCAACTTGTAACATATAAGCAAGAAACGATCATCAATTGCTGATCTTGCAACAAGCTAAAGTAGCTGGTTTTAAAATATGTGAAAGAGATTCACATAGAAACAGTACTAAACCGTAATGTGTGTACCACTTTTACATGGCTGTTCTATGCAGAACAAATGCTACTACATTTTAACCACAGGAAAACATCTTTTTCCTGCTGGTTAATAACACACAGCCTGTGTCTGTTTTATTGTGATAAGGGAGATAACCACTGACACTCCAGCATTGCAAAACTAGTAGACCAACCAGTTTTTATGTGCTTTCCATCCTCAACACTAGACGTTTGCCTGCTAGAGATGGCAGCTATCCATCCCTATTTGCTATCCATCCCTACTTGCCATCCATCTCTCTCTCTCTCTCTCTCTGTACATATATATATATATATGTACAGTGCAACTCCAGCTTTTTCCGTTAGCTGCTTCCTACACAGAAGAGCTGCAACAACAGTTGTCATCACCCACACAAACACTTCCATCATTATTACAATCATAAAAGTCTACTTGACAATTGTTAATTTTTCTGTACATACACACATATATATATATTTATATATACATACATACATACATACATACATATATATATATATATATATATATATATATATATATATATATATATATATATATATATATATATATATATACACACACATATATATATATGACACACATATAAACATATCAGGCATAAATATTTAAATTTTATAACAATGTGTTAATATAGAAGAGAAATTAATGGCAAAAAAATTAATTTGACATTAATATTTTCTTCTCAATTTTTCCTAATAAAGCTAAATTTGCAATTTATATAAGAATACTATTGGATAAATAGTTGAAACGCTGACCAACAACTGTGTTTGTTATAAATACATTCCAAAGAAATTTCACAATATATTCTAAAAGCTTAATTAAAGGAGTAATTTATAAAATCATATCACTTCATTCTTGAACCTTCACCTCAATCTATACTATTAATTTTTTAAACCATTAATCAAAGCTATTTTGATTTGGAGCCAAAAGCTTTCGGTCTAATTGACAACAGCTATACCTATTTGTCTGTGGTGCTAAACTTTGGCCTAATTCATGAGTGGTCTATTCCAAGAAACACTCAGACTGTAACTTTTATGATTAATGATTGCTAAATTTTGTTTGATCAGCCACTGTTGCCCCTTCATTAGATAACAATAGAGAACAACAATAAACACAAAGCTTCTCCTATACTATCGTCTCCTAACTAAGAACATCTTTCTGAACAACATTACATGTATTGAGATCAATACACGAAGCATTAATTGATTTAAGACACAAAAATAGAATTATATTTTATTGTGCTCGGAAACAAAAGGTAGTAATTTTCTTGAAATTTTCAAGAAGAAATGCATAATATTTCTAATAATTCCTTTTGAAAGGTCACTATGACACGGAGTTTAGAAATCTTGGTTTTGTTATAAAACACTGGCTTTCCAAAAATAAATATAAACAGCTTTAATTTTGATTGCTATTAATATTTCTAATCAGCCATACATATTTATGATAGCAGTATTAGATACAAGAGATATATTAGGTTAGATACTGCATATTTAAAATCTAGTTGTGAGCTATCCTTGAACAAGCATGGCTCAGTGGTTAAGCAGTTTTCTTAGTAACCAAGTGCCTCCAGGTTCAATTACATCTTCTGTTTAATTACCTTATGAAGTAATTAGTAGGCAATGATTTAAAAGAATGCATCTACTGGTAAAAATTATTCTTTTGGTTTATATTTCGCTTGTTTTAGTCAGTGGAATGTGGCCATGCTGGGATACTGCCGTGAAGAGTTTAGTGGAATAAATCAACCTCAGTGCTTATCTTTTGACTCTGGTACTTACTGTATCAGTCTCTTTTGCTGAACTGCTAATTCAGAGAGATGTAAACAAACTAACGCTTTGTTGAGTGGTTGTGGAGAACAAACACAAACACACACACACACACGCATGCACACATGCACACACACATACACAAATGCATACAGGACTATATTGTCAAGTTGAGGCTACAGTAGAAGACACTTGCTCAAGGTGCCACCACACAGTAGAACACAGTAGAACCCAGAACCATGGGGTTGGTAAGCAAACATCTTACCACTCAACCACACCCATTATTCCTAATTTTCATCTTTTGATGTGGGGTGGGGGTGCAGATTTCTTTTACTTCTTTCAGTAGCTTCTGCCTCGTATTTGTATACAAACCTAGCACTGTCCTATAATTAAGAAATCAGGAATTATATACAAGGCTTGAAATTGAGGGAAATGTAAAATTGATTACATCAACACCAGTACTCAAGAGGATGATATGCAAAGAGAACCTAGGTGGAATTTGAACTCAGAATGTAAAGTCAGGTTTAATGATAATAATTCCTTCTACTATAGCCACATCACCATCATCATCATCATCATCATTTAACGTCTGTTTTCTGTGCTGGCATGGGTTGGACAGTTTGACAGAAGCCGGCCAGTTGAAGGGCCGTTCAGGCTCCTCATCTGTTTTGGCATGGTTTCTATGGCTGGATGCCTTTCCTAACATTAAATGTCTGACATTTTAGAGGAGTAACTATTGGTGGAGGCACGTGGCTTAGTGGTTAGGGTGTCAGCATCATGATCAAAAGATTGTGGTTTCGATTCCTGGACTGGGAGACGCGTTGTGTTCTTGAGCAAAACACTTCCTTTCACGCTGCCCCAGTCCATTCAGCTGGCAAAAATGAGTAACACTGCGATGGACTGGCGTCCTCTCCAGCTGGGGAAGACATACACCATGAAAACTGGGAAACCAGGCCCATGAGCCTGGCTAGGCTTTAAAAGGGTGCATTTATTATTATTATTATTAACTATTGATCACATCAACACCAGTACATATCAGGTACTTATTTTACCAATCCTGAAAGGGTGAAAGGCAAAGTCCCCTTTAGCAGAATTTGAACCCAGAATGTAAAGCTGGAAAAAAAAGCCTTGAAGCAATTTGACCAGCATGATAATGATTCTGCCAGCTCATGACATTATCTGGCAAGAAAGCTTCTGCCTAACAACATAACCAATTCAATGTAATCTCCATTCATAGATGTTCTCTTCTTTCTTCTCTCTCTCCCTGTATATATATATATATATATAATATATATATATATATATATATATATATATATATATATATATATATATATATATATATATATATATATATAGCAGTTTCAAAATGGGAAGTACATTATTTACAGCTCTATCACAAGATAGAATAGAGACACAATGGCATCAAATAAATCATTGAACATCAGCTATCATATATTTCCCAAGTCTTCAATAAATTATAACAACTGCAACATTTCTGTGATGAATCAGCATCCAATAATTGCTTTGGTTGTTCTCATGAAAGAAAAAAGTAGTTTACAAACCATCTTCTAATTCAACAGCATAAGCCTGTCTGAGACTATCTTTGGTTCTTTAGCATAAAAACCACATATTATAAAGTGTTCATAAACACTAAGTGTTTGGAGGATTAATGTTTTCTTTCCTCAACTAAGAGGTATTTGCAGTTCATTGCAGTCTTTGTTTTCATTTGTTAAAGAGGAAAGGGTTGTACTCATGCTTATTGCAGGTCTTCCAACAGTAGTGAGATTGATGTCATTAATGAACCATGTGAGCCTTTATATATCAATAAGTGTGAGAAAGACATGGGCAGGTGGGGCATTCCAAGGGGCTAAAATCCTTTAAAAGAAGGAATGAGTGTAGGGATCTGTGAAGGGCTTGGACGGTCAGAAGCAATAAGGAAGGTGACAAGAAGAGAAGCAAGTGGGATAGGAATATCTAACAGGAGACAACGTTATGCTGAGTGATATGCTGTGCTTGAGAAGACCCTCAAGCTGAGTGAAATTGTAGTCATGGCTGATGCCAGTGGCACTCATGTCAGTGGCACGTAGAAATCACCCTTTGAAGTTTGGGCCTCACAGAGGCAGTGACAAGTGATCGAGACCTTTGGCAATATAGTGTGCTGGAGAAGACCTGTCAAGCCAAGTGAGATTGTAGTCATGGCTGATGCCAGTGGTGCATACCTGGCACCCATTTCAATGGCACGTAGAATTCACCCTTGAAACTTTGGACCTCACAGAGGCAATGACAAGTGACTGAAACCTTTGGCCATATCCATGCTGGAGAAGACCTGTCAAGCCAAGTGAGATTGTAGTCATGGCTGATGCCAGTGGTGCATAACTAGCAGCCATTTCAATGGCACATAGAATACTTCCATTACACTCTTGGAGTGATTGGCATTAGGAAGGGCTTCCAGCTGTAGAAACCATACCAAATCAGATTGGAACCAGGTGCAGCTCTCCAGCTTACTAGTTTTCAGTTAAACCATCCAACCCATGGCAGCATGAGAAACGGACGTTGAATGATGATGATGATGAGGGTGATGAGATAGCATGAGCTCAACCAGCCCAAAGGTGCATGGACCATTTTAATAATGTTAAGATTGATAGAGAGAAAACACAATGCACCTGTGTGTCAGAAGCTAGAGTATGTCTGTAAGCCAATCTGTTTTTATGCCAAACAGATTAATAGCAAACATATATGTGTATATATATGTGTGTGTGTATTTATATATGTATGTGTGTATGTATGGGTATACATATCAATATATCATCATCATCATCATCATCATCATCATCGTTTAACGTCTGCTTTCCATGCTAGCATGGGTTGGACGATTTGACTGGGGACTGGTGAAACCGGATGGCAACACCAGGCTCCAATCTAATTTGGCAGAGTTTCTACAGCTGGATGCCCTTCCTAATGCCAACCACTCAGAGAGTGTAGTGGGTGCTTTTACGTGTCACCCACACGAGGGCCAGTCAGGCGGTACTGGCAACGGTCACGCTCAAAATGGTGTCTTTTATATCTATATATATATATATGCACACACACACACATGTAGACATACATATATATATATATATATATATATATATATATATATATATATATATATATATATATATATATATATATATATATACATATATATATGTATATACGGATGAAAATAGTTTGATTCGAATTCGTTGGCACTCTTGTGTTTCAAGCACAATGCTAGTCGGTAGCCATCGTGAATAATTCAAATTCAAAATGGCTGATGACTAGCATTGTGCCTGAAACTCAAGAGTACTAACGAATTCAAATCAAACTATTTTCATCCATACATGTAACTCCCAATAAATTCGTTGAGTGCCCTTCTTTTGTTTGTCCACTCACTCGCATATATTTATACACACACACACACACACACACACACACACACACACACGCATACACATATATATGTAGGGCTTTCACACTATTTCTGTTTGCTTAATTTATTCAAAACAATACACACATCAGTTTGGTGCTGAAGCACAAGATGCTTTCTGAAGGTGCCATGAAGTGGTATTGAGCTCAAAACCACATGGTTGTGAAGCAAACATCTTAACCACACAGCCACAAGTGAGCCTAAACAGACTTAATAAAAATAATTTTTACTATTTTTATTTGTTAATCAGTCAACAAAATGAGAAAATAAATAAAAAGAGTGTGCATATGTATGTATATGTGTGTGTGTGCGTGCATGCTTGCATGTGTGTATGTATGCACACATACACATGCACGCACACGTGTGCACACATGTATATATAAACTTGTGTACTGAGTATGTTTTACCAAACCTAAAATCATTTTTATGTTTATTTTAAAACGAAATATGAGCTTATTTACTTTTATGAGAATTTTAACCTGTTTGATTGCCTTAACAGACTAGATAAAAAGCTGAATCATTTAGTGTCAGTATACAAATATTTAGAAAAAAAGAAAAGAAAAATGGAAAAAAATAAAAGACCCAGACATAAAAGCCATATAAAAAAATTCTACTGTAATTGAAGCAATGTTTGTGGTAAGTACATGAAAATACAATCAGAATATCCTGTTTCAAATCTAGGGTTTAAATTCATCTAAAATTATTTATCAATGCTAACAAATGTTATTACTCCATCTTGAAGTTTCAACAGTCTCTACATTTCAAGCAGATCTGCTAGAAATAGCAGTGAAATTTATCTCAAGCTATACTTCATCAGGATACGTAAGACATTAACTGTCTTAAACATACTGACTGAAAAAATATTGGATGGTCATGACCTGGAAAGCTTTAGTCAAAGATCTCCTGGACTGGAATTAGTCCATGACGAAACAACTATAACATTCCTCAATTTTATCAAATTCCTTGAGATATTAATGTTGTTTTTACTCTTTTACTGGTTTCAGTCATTTGACTGTGGCCATGCTGGAGCACCGTCTTTTTAGTCGAGCAAATTGACCCCAGGACTTATTCTTTGTAAGCCTAGTACTTATTCTATCGGTCTCTTTTGCCGAACCACTAAGTAACGGGGATGCAAACACACCAGCATCGGTTGTCAAGCGATGTTGGGGACAAACAGACAAACAAACATATACACACACATACATATATATATATACATATATACAACGTGCTTCTTTCAGTGTCCGTCTACCAAATCCACTCACAAGGCTTTGCTTGGCCTGAAGCTATAGTAGAGGTCACTTACCTAAGTTGTCACACAGTGGGACTGAACCCAGAACCATGTGGTTGGTAAGCAAGCTTCTTACCACACAGCTGTTTTCATTATAAGACATGGTGGATGTATCTTTTAGTGGAAACAGTTGTAACCTAATGATGTTCAAAAGATAAACAGTTTTTTTCTTATTAGCACTGTGTACCCAACAAACCCTTCATTTAGAAGTATACATATATTGAATTCTACACTAGGATATTAGTATCACAAAGCCTAAGCAAAATGTACATTTATGTATATATAAAATATTCTTGACTGCAATGCTATAAGAGACTGGATTTACCAAAATATAATGTAGCAGGAATGAGCAGAAGAAGAGCCAACAAGAAAAATGTAGAGGCTGTTGAGAAACATCTATATGGTGCTAGCTGAAAAGAGTGATTGGAAGATTCAGCAGAAAATCATTTGAACACAGGCCTGGGCTTGTTCACACACGGTTGAGTTGCTTGAATGAAAGTGTATGCTGTAAGACTCGAAATACATGTGTTGTAAGACTCAGAATATGATGTTGAAGATGTGTCCAAATATTGTATCCATATTTTTATGTTGAACTGGCAGACAGTTACATAAAATTTGAATTTACTTAAGTGAAACAGTTAAGACCAGTGCAAACATGTTTAAATCATTTAAAAAATACAGCAATTATTTTAAAAACTTATTAAAGCTATAGACTATTTGAACTGCTAATAAACAAGAATTTCTAAGAAGTTTTAAACTTTCTAGTTGAAACATAAAACAGTATTAAAACTTTTAACTAGATATGTTTCTCATTTTTAATTATGTTATTTTCAAGTGAAATAAGATAAGAATTTGTTTCAAAATTTAATTCTAAAATTAATGAATTTTTTTTAAAAAATTAAAAATACAAAATAAAAATATTAAAAACAAGCTATAATTTACATTTGCAACATTTCTTAATTTATTTCCAAATGCTTTTACAATTCCAAAAACATCGTCACTCTGTTAATAAATTACTCTAAAACAAGTTTAAATGGGTGACCTTGTGAGTTGCTGAAGCCATAAAGGTTAATAAACAATTTGTCTTTTAGCTATAAATAATCTAAAAGGAAAAAAAAAAAATAAAAATAATGTTCAAGAAGAAAAAGTAAAAATTACACACATACACACACATACATACATATATGTATGTATGTATAATAACCTGAAAGGCGAAGGTGGTCTGAAACCTAGTTATTAATATAGATAAGTAAATAAAAAGCAACATTTTCTCTTTATATTTTCATCTTAACTGAAAAAAAAAATGTCTTCGCAGTTTTAATGACATTTTCTAAAACTACTGAAAAATGTCATTCCCGTAATTGGTGGGTAGAAAAAAGATACAACTGTATAAGAAAAAACAAAATTATTGATATAATTTCAAAGTTAAAATTTGAATTTCTTTTGTTTTTAAACAGTCAGTAGCTGCTACACCCAACCAATTTGTATACCAATTCAACATGGTAAAAAGCTAATAGCATTTCAAATGTCAAACGTGCTTACACCACATTGATCCTTAAATGTTTTCTACATGTTTTTCAATTGCCTTTTCTAAAATTTACAAGAGTAAAATTTACTAAAGTTTACAAAAATGACTTTTTGCTTGATGTTCAGTAAAAATCAACAAGAGATTAATTCCTAACCTGTAACAAGGTTTAATCAATAAAGACAGAAATAGAAGTAAATGGAATGCATGCCTTCTTAACAACTACAGTGCTACGTTTTCAAATATAGATTCCTCTTTGTCATTTTAGAATCTGGTAAGTATGATTGAATCTATTCTTTGCTGTAGAGGTTGAAGTAAATCATAATATGTTTAGATCTGCCATTGCATTTACTAATTTGACTAACTGGCACTTTGTTGGCTACAAGGGTTGTTCCACTTGATTCAAATATTGGAACTGCCTGCCAGTCAAATTAACATGTAAGTGGTTGAGTATTACACAGTCACACCTACCCTCAATGTAGTTCTCAGAGAGATTCAGTGTGACATACCAAATATGACAAGACCAGCCTTTTGAAATACAGGTACTACTTATTTTTGCCAGCTGAGTGAACTGGAGTAATGTGGAATAAAGTGTCTTGCTCAAGGTCACAACGCATCACCAGGTATTGAACACATGACCTTATGATCACAAGCTGAACATCTTAACTTCTAAGTCCTATGCCATCACTGTATTTACTAAACTATTGAAAAAAGACAAGCATAAACTATTCAGTTTAAGTGGTGTTGTTTTTCCATTTTAATTATTTGAATTCATTTCATCCTGTCAGTAGTGTAGGGATTCTAACAAAATGACAAAACTACATCAAGGGAAGTTAGATAATAAAAATTGTAAATATCACAAACGTCTGTGACAATGAAATTCTGTCACTTTTACAGTTTCCTTACTTGTGAGAACACACATTAGTTGTAATAGAATCACAGACAATAATATTTCTCTCATTAACGAGTGGCTATTTTCCTCATAGAAGTGCTAGGCATTCAAAGTTTTGGTTTTCGTTGATCACAGCTGGAAACCATGATACTTAGTGATTCACTCATCAAACCTTGAGTAAGTACAATAAAATATAATTCATTAAAGATGTCTAACAACACTTAAATATGTTCAGCATTGTTCCCCTTGTTTCCCAAAATGATTAGAATTAAAACATTTATTGAGTGTAGAGTTGACTCTTGTTTAGAAAGATCATGATACATTATGCTACACATGAAGACGTCAAAAAACCAGGCATGCTTTCATGGTAGACTGCAAGTAAATGACATCATTTGCAAGCAAAACCCTTCCAAACAACCAGTGAACACACATGAGGACTAGGGAGAATATGAACTTACACAAATGCACACACAGACACACATACAGACATACATGTATCATTATCATCATCATCATCATAATCACCATCATCATCCTTATCACCATCATCACCAACATCATCAATTAAAGCTTCACTTTTGCATGCTTGCATTGCCGAAACAAAATTTGTTGAGACAGATTTTCTTTGGTCAAATGTCTTAACTCTCACCATCCTGTACTTGTTTCAAAACGAGGTAATATTTTCCCCCATGTCCAGATGTGTTTACACAAAAGATCTGAAAAGAATACATATTGTGTGATAGCAATGCTTATTTAATTCAACATATTCCCCTCTCAGATTCGCACACTTATTGCAGCAAACCTAAAACGTTTGGAATCAGTCAAACATTATACTCTCTACTCCTATACTCTCTACTCCTATACTCTCTACTCCTATATTCCATGCAGTCCAACAATGACCATCATATCTCTGGTTAGGATCGTGGGTAGAGTTTGATCTCCATTATATATTAATGAAAAATGCAGAGAATGTAATTGGTATTTTTTAACTTTATATAACATATGCATGTTTCCCCAGCCCATTGGCCTATTGTGTAACCTGACTGATAAACGTCCTTGGTATTGTCAGCAAAATATGGTCCTCATTGGTCAAGACCAACTATGCATATCTGCACATGTATGTACAGGCCTGTGCATCATTTTCTTTTTATAAGACCGACAGTTACCCATGTGTGCAAGTTTCCCTTCTTCACAATACCAGTGTTTATCCAAGAGAAATACTGTTGACTTGAGCCAATATAGTTTGGCATCAATATCATCGCAAGCATTGTCGTCGGAATGCAAAGAACCAGAACAGCTATCACAAGGTAGCTTTTTCAATGTTGCAACAGTTCTATAAACCCACTACCCAGGATCTAGTATAACATTTCATAGTTCAAAATATTTGGTCCTTTAATGGATTGATGCATTAAATTCTGTTAATCAATTCCCAACTGTTTTACACACCATGAACAGGTTTCATGCAAGACATTTTTTCCACAAACTGAGGGATCACATGCATAACAAAACAATAATATATAACATTATTTACATTATTTACATTTGACAGATATTCGTCCTCATCTTGTTTGTTGTTAACACAACGTTTCGGCTGATATACCCTCCAACCTTCGTCAGGTGTCTTGGGGAAATTTTGAACCTGGGTTCTCATTCCTATCGATGTTACTATTATTATTATTATTATTATTATTATTATTATTATTATTATCATATTATTATTATTATTATTACTATTATTAATCAGGTCGCTGCCCACGGGCATATGGCGTAGTGGTTAAGAGCGCGGGCTACTAACCCCAAGGTTCCGAGTTCGATTCACGGCAGCGACCTGATTAATAATAGTAATAATAATAATAATATAATAATAATAATAATAATAATAGTAACATCGATAGGAATGAGAACCCAGGTTCGAAATTTCCCCAAGACACCTGACGAAGGCTGGAGGGTATATCAGCCGAAACGTTGTGTTAACAACAAACAAGATGAGGACGAATATCCGTCAAATGTAAATAATGTAAATAATTCCTCATCTCTTAAATATAGAACTGGAATAATATATAATTCAATTACATTGTGTCAGTAAATTTTTATCTTCCTTTCCTTTTGATTTTGGTCAGTAAGTGTTATTTCCAATTTGCTTCTATTTAGAAACCAAAGGAAATGACTACTATTCCCTTCAAGCTTTGCTTTTGTGACCTGGACATCAATGTTTTAAAACTGACCTATTTTCCATTACATTTGAGACTGACTCAAGCACTGAGTTGCTGAAGCAAAAATATCATTACAACAAATATTCTGCTCAATAACACAGATTTGTTAGTTAGTTGCTTGACGTTAACCACTTGAGCACGTCCCTTAGTGGTTGACAAAACGTGCACCTTCTGATCATGGGCAGGAATTGTTAAAGAGCATCATAGCCATGGGCTGAAAAGGATTCTTAGGGTTTTGAATAAATATAACAAAAGCAAAGTTTCAAAGAAACATTAGCCATTGTTTGTATGGCAGCAAAATGGCAGAAACGTTTGCACACCGGTTGAAATACTTAGCGGTATTTTGTCTGTCTTTACGTTCTGAGTTCAAATTCTGCCAAGGTCGACTTTGCCTTTCATCCTTTCGGGGTCGATAAATTAAGTACCAGTTACACACTAGGGTTGATGTAATCGACTTAATCCCCTTGTCTGTCCTTGTTTGTCCCCTCTATGTTTAACCCCTTGTGGGCAATAAAGGAAGAAGAAACATTAGCCATTGTTCATATGTTGTAGGGGTAAACAAATAGAAAATAACAGTTGCTGCCCAAGGAAAAAAATTGTTACACAGTCTTATTACATATATAATGTTTATATGTGATGGCACATGGCTTACTGGTTAGCATATTCAGCTCATGATTGTAAGGTAATGAGTTCAATTCCTGGCAACACATTGTGTTCTTGAGCAAGAGACTTTATTTCGCATTGCTCCAGTTCACTCAGCTGGAAAAAATGAGCTGTACCTGTGTTTCAAAGGGCCAACCTTGTCATATTCTGTGTCATGCTAAATCACCATGAGATCTATGTTAAGAGCACACATATCTGTGGAGTACTCAGCTACTTGCATGTTCATTTCATGAGCAGGCTGTCCTGTTGATTGAATCAACTGGAACCCTCATCACCATAACCAACAGAGTACCAGTTAATATGTAGATTTTACGTATGTATATATAAAACATATATAATGCAAAAATATCTGGCAGACTGTGGTAGTAAATAAAATAGAAATAAAATTTAAACATTTATTGGCTGTGTGGTAAGTAGCTTGCTTACCAACGACATGGTTCCGGGTTCAGTCCCACTGTGTGGCACCTTGGGCAAGTGTCTTCTACTATAGCCTCGGGCCGACCAAAGCCTTGTGAGTGGATTTGTAGACGGAAACTGAAAGCCCATCGTATATATGTATATATATATGTATGTTTGTGTGTCTGTGTTTGTCCCCCCACTATCGCTTGATAACCGATGGTGGTGCGTTTACATTCCCGTAAATTAGTGTTTCAGCAAAAAGAGACCAATAGAATAAGTACTAGGCTTACAAAGAATAAGTCCTGGGGTCGATTTTCTCGACTAAAGGGGGTGTTCCAACATGGCCGCAATCAAGAATGACTGAGACAAGTAAAAGAGTAAAAGAGTAAAAGCGAGTATTTATTCTTTCTGTGTGACTTGGTACAAAATAATCCACAACGCAGTACTGGTCTGCAGCCTGGCAGTTGGGGATCTTTGCTTTACACTAGCTCAAATAAAATTCCACAATCTGAATAATTGTCAACATCATTGTCTAAATTCTTACAAATCACTAATAAGATAAATTTGAACATAAAAAGATGGCCAAAGTAATATATTTTGTAACTTTTAATTATAAGTCTGTTGCTTATATTTTCCTTTCCTAGTTGTTTAGGCAATATTTATTTAATCATTTATAAATATATATAAAACTTATTAAACACATTAGTTGTATTAACTAAGACATTTCAAACAGTAACTTTGTACAAAATGAAATTACAACTCACTGAACAAATATCAAGAAAACAGCAGTCTCCTTATACTTATCTGTTATATTGTCAGGCTTCTTTTCTGATTAAAACCTCTTCAATAAACATTATAACTAACATTTTAGTTGATAAAATTTACAACATAGAATATACAGTTAAGACCAAATACATCTTACAAGCAATACTACTATTACAACTATGAGTGTCATTATCCTGTTATTGTTATTATTATCATTATTATTATTGTTATTATTACTATTACTAAGGTGATGAGCCGGCACAATGGTTAGCATGCCCAGCAAAATGCTTACCCAAATTTCAAGCCCTGTGCCTCTGGTAGAAAGGATTATTATTATTATTATTATTATTATTATTATTATTATTCAGTAGTTTTATTTTTATAACGTGCTTTCACTTCACTACGGAGCGCAACTCTGTGTGCCTTGGGTATGTGCTGTGGTTTGCTGTGGTGTTCTTATGGTTACTGTATTGAAAGTGTTTTGCGTAGGATGTGTGCAGTCCCCAGTAGTGCAATTTTCTGTATGTTATATATATTTGTAAGTCCTGGTGTTTTGTTGTTATTATTATTATTATTATTATTATTATTATTATTATTATTATTATTATTATTAAGGCAGTGATCTGGTAAAATCATTAGCATGCTGGGCAAAATGCTCAGTGGCATTTCATCTGTCTGCACATTCTGAGTTCAAATTCTACGATGATTGAATTTGCCTCTCGTTCTCATGGGGGTCAATAAAATAAATACCAGTTCAGCACTGAGGTTGTTGTAATTGATCTTACCCTTGCTACTGAAATTGCTGGCCTTGTGTCAAAATTTGAGACAATTGTTATTAGTGTGTAAGGTTGGTAAAATGTTTGTTATTATTAACTTGGTGAAAGACGGCGAGCTGGCAGAATTGTTAGTGTGCTGGAGGAATTGCTGAGCGATATTTCACCTGTCACTACATTCTGAGTTCAAATTCCACCAAGGTCGACTTTGCCTTTCATCCTTTTGGCATTGATAAATTAAGTACCAGTGAAACACTGGCATTGATGTAATTGACTAGTCCCCTCCCCACAAATTTTGAGGTCTCGTACCTCCTGTAGAAAGGATTGTTAATGTGGTGAGCATTCCACTGGGGTCGACTTTGCCTTTCATCTTTTCAGGGTCAATGAATTAAGTACTAGTTGAGCACTGGGGTCGATGTAATCGACTAGTCCCCTCCCACGAAATTTCAGGCTTTTTGCCTTCAGTAGAAAGGATTATTAATGTGATGAGCAAGCAGAACTGTTAGGGTGTCAGAAAAGATGTTTTGTGGTATTTTTTATGACTCCTTACAGTCTGAGTTCAAACTTCACCAAGGTCGACTTTCCCTTTCAGCCCTCCTGGTTAATAAAACAAGGTACCAGCCAAGTATTTGCATTGGATAGTATTGAGTAAACAACCCCTATCAAAATAGCTGTTCTTTTGCCAAAATTAGAGACAGTTGTTATTATTACTGTGTGAATCGTTATAGTATGCTGGGTGAAATGCCTAGCAGCATTTCATCTATCTATATGTTCTGAGTTCAAATTCTGCTGAGGTCGATTGTGTCTTTTATTCTTTCATGGTTGATAAAATAAGTATCAGTTGATTGACCAATCCCCACCCCATCAAACTGCTGGACTTGTGTCAAAATTTGAGACAATATGCTATATAAAAAATCTTGTCAAGGTCAAAGATGACATTCCTTCTTCCAAGTTCAATGAAATAGTTTAGTGCTTATTGTCTATATACACCATTATACACCAGATATATCTCCCAGATATACACCATTAGGAAATATAGAAGCCTACACATACATATTCAGATACAGAATCAACATTGAGTAATGGTGGGCCTTAAGTTACCTAGTACCCTTTTATTTTAGCCATCATTATATTATAGTTCTAAACATGAATTCATTTCATGTTTATCGAACGCGTTTGTTACGAGACTAAGATGTGTATGAGTGTGTGTGTGTGTATGTGTATGTGTGTGTGTATGCGCATGAGTATTGTGTGTGTATGCACATGTG
>NC_142939.1:52334863-52337363 GCF_046866305.1 Octopus bimaculoides | reverse complement strand
TCATAGGAAAATTAGATAAAATAGTTACTTTTGTTTCAAAGAAACTCCGCCAAGGTGTTTTCAAAATATTCTGCCTCCCCTTCCCCCTCTCTCACTGACTCGTACTTCTGCTTTGAGAAGACAACGTGACACCCCTTCTCTGTCTCTTTGTTGCTAACCTCGTTCCACTTTCTGACCCGAACAAAGAGCAATCCCATAATTCCTGAATTAGCCAAGTGAAATGTCGGAATAAACTGGCGGTAATTTTGAATTTTTTTTTTATTCAAAGCATCTGTTTGCACTATTATATTTTTGGAGTGTTTTGAAAACAAAAAATATTATCTATATTATATTTCTTATTTCAGAAGTAGCTAATTAATCTTAATTTAATTTGACTAACGTTATTTTTCCGTTTTGTTGAAATTGACTCAGATGCAATTTACTCAGACTCTTACACGTGTGTTTTTATATAAAAGTAACCTTTTTCAAAATGAGTGTTATAAACGATATTTTGAGATAGTTTTTCGAAAAGAGACTTCAATGGAAAACAATTAATTATAAACGGTGGGAGATCAACACCGAATTTACCTAATTTGTGAAGCTACAACAAGAAATTCAAGAGACAATTTCAGGTTAATCTGTATGAAAAGAAAAAAATGGTTAACTGGAAGTGCTACACTTAATAAATTATTCTCTTGGCCTTGTTTACTTTTTTGCTTAGAAAAGAATGTTTAAAATGATAAAGGTTATGATGATTTAAATAATTTACATATGGCTATGCTAAAGCACGAGTGTTCTCAAAGGCATATAAAATCTTTGATAGATCTTAAAATATTCGTGATCTTGTTGAAGCTATGCCAGAACTCTTCAGTCTGTGCAAGTTGATTTTGACAATTTCGTCTACCACTGCTTCTGTAGAGCGATCCTTTTCTGTATTAACTAGAGTCGAAACATACCAAAGAAATGCGACAGGAGAAAGAAGACTGTCTGTGTTAGCACTAATGTCAATTGAAAAAGATTTATTACAACAATTGATGAAAAGAAGATTTCTACGAAAACATGATAGATATATTTGCCCAGAAAGGTCGAAGAATTGAATTAATTTATAAATGAGGTAAATAACATTTTAGAACATTAAAAAAAAAACTTAATATATTAAAGGGCATATATTGCAGGTTTTGGTTAATGTTTGTTATAACGTAAGTTTCGACTTTCTTACATCAGTATTGTTTCGCAGGAGAAATGGTTCAACTTCTTCGTCACACCTAACCTACATAGGTTTTCCTTTCTGTGCTGCTGGGTGTAGTCTATTTACGGCCGTAAATAAATGTCTTGTTTCAATCTCAGAGATATTGACTTCTGCCACAACAGTTTTTTTTTTGGGGGGGGGGGGGATTACAATGTTGAATTTTGGCAGTCTTTCATTGTGTGTGTATTCATGTATATGCGTGTATTTTCATTGTGTGTGCGTGAGACGTAGTCTTTTAATATATAGAGTTCAGTAAGTCTCAGAACAGTCTACTTGAGTATCAATAATTTTCCCGGAATTGACAAGTAGCATGATAAAGCACCTGACTTGTCTTCGAGAGCGTAACTATCTAAAACCATGGCCATATAATGTAACTAAATGTGTTCTCTTTATTAAATCAATTTAAATTGATTCAGCTGAACCAATAGACATAGGGGCTAATTCAGAATCGCACCCCTTTGAAAAACGAAATTTTGTGAAATTTATTTTTTGGAATTCCTACCTTTAACAGAGATTCCGAATATGCAAAATATTAACAGAATCCAATATCATCTTTATTCCATTTCACTTATGATTTTTAGACTTTTTTAAGGGAGAGTGAGGATGGGAAAGTACTGACGTTTCGAAGAGAAAAAAAAATACAAACAATACACCTATTTCAGGCTCATCTCTACAGAGCCATTTTTTATTCCCTGCTTATTCTAGATCATACGGGGGTGACTGCATATTCAGAATCCCCCATATGTAAATCGTAGGAATACGAAAATTCTTTTACTGAAAAATTGCCAGGGCGGGGGGGAGAAATTCATTGCATGCCCAACCCCGGAAGTCACCGCACACCACTGATATCTATACTTCTACATTTTTGCTATTAATTAATCAGAATGGTACAATGTCAGCTTGTGTGGTTGGCTAAGTAAGTGATGTGTTGGTAGAGTTGTTAAAGCATCAGATAAAGTGTCTTGTGATACTTATTCCAGTTTCTTGCATTCCGAGTTCAATTCCACTGTGAGCAACTTTCTCTTTCATGCTTCATCTTCATCATCATCATCATTTAACATCCATTTTCCATGCTGGTATGGGTTTGACAGTTGGACCAGAACTAACTAGCAAGCTAGAAGGCTGCACCAGGTTCCAGTCTGATTTGGCATGGTTTCTTTGACTGGATGCCCTTCCTGATGCCAACCATTTTACAGAGTGTGCTCAATACTTTTACAAGGCACTGCATGGGTGCTTTTACATAGCATCAGCATGACTGCTTTTAACAATAGA
>NC_142939.1:52297363-52329863 GCF_046866305.1 Octopus bimaculoides | reverse complement strand
GTGCAAACAATGCCTTTGGGTCCACATCCCTCGATGATTCTCTGAGAAATTAAACAAGTAATTGTGTTTAGACGTTTTTGAAGTAAAACTATGCAAGGTAAATAGATCTAGAACAATGAATTAATTACTGAAATAGTCTTACAATTAAGAAAGAAGCATTATTAAGTATTGTTGCAGGTTTAAAGCTGTATAATACTATATGGGTTTGTTGAATTCTATTTGACTGAAAGACTATATTTATAAAAGCTAACAAAACTTGAAGCATTATACCATAATGTTCTTTAGAGAATGCCTGGTTGTGGTCAACTCCATTTTACAAGGTGTAGGCATGGTTGTGTGCTCCATGAGTGGATTTGACAGATAGAAACTGAAAGAAGCCTATCATTTGTGTGTGGGTGTGTGTGTGTGTGTGTGTGTGTGTGTGTGTGTGTGTGTGTGTGTGTGTGTGTGTGTGAAAATCTGCCTCAATAAATTCTGTCTGATTCATACAAGCATGGAAAAGTGAATGATGATGAGGAGGATGGAGGAGGAGAGGGGAGGAAGAGAGGAGAGTGTGATGGGTAGAGGTGAAGAGGATGGGGAAGGGAAGAAGAGGAGGAAGGGGGAGGAGGGGAATGTACCTAAACTACAGAGGAAATAGTAAGCAAGATCAAGAAATACATTTTTCTTTTTTTTTTTATCTTTCAATGTCGTCCTCAAAACATTGAACTGACGGCACTGCAAATTTTGAGTATGTTTAGATTATTCTTTAGAATTTGATAGAAAGAGATTTTAGAAGTCCAACATTGAAGATGTTTTACAAAAAGCATGCATTATTAGTTTGAAGAATGTAAAACTCTTCAGGAATCAAGAGAAGAACCACTACAAAGAGAAAGGTAGACACAAATTAGCAAATTACTACCAGATTTTACATTATATTTAATAGCGGAATCTATAGTGAAATTTTGTGTGAAATGCAATTTTATTTCCATTACTTTCTACTACTTCTATTTAACAATGCCATTTGAATGGGTGCTTGTGTTTACTAAAAGTGACAATTGAAAAGGATTCTTTTCATACAAGCAAAAACATTATATTTTCTCTGTAGAAGATCAAACCTGTACAATTAACCATCATTCTATTGGAGAGATATTATAGCAAAGAAATTAAGAGCTGTAATACTTAATACAAGCGATGTTTACAACACTAAATCAACATTCTAGCATCTATCAAAATATGAGACAATGTTGGTTTGAAAAAAATGGACCAATTATTTTGGTATTATTTAAAAACAAAGTAACTTTACAGTTTTCCAAACAAGAAGATCAAATAAATGATTTTATTCTGTATTTTTTGACAAAGATACATTAGTCTGTGAGCAGAAAGTAATGACAATAGCACAAAAAAGTAAAAAAAAATACATAATGTGTTATATTTATTTATTTATTTAAAATTGACATTGTAGCAGATGCTGCGGATTTTGCTAAAATATAATTGAAGGATGTTGAGAAAGATATGATCAATTGATTTCTCAAGAGTGATCTGATATGAAAGAAGTACAGAACTCACCAAGAAAGCAAGAATACTGTACTTAGAATTCACACACAGACACACACAAACAAATATGCACATACATATATATAAATATACATGCATGCATACATATATACATACAGATAAGGTAAAGGTGATGCCTTAGATAGAAATAATTACAGAGGTATCAAATTGATAGATCAGATGATGAAAGTTACAGAGAGAGTCATAGACCAACTAATTAGGTAGAGAGTTAGCCTAGATCAGATGCAGTTTGGTTTTGGGAGAAGCATCACTGATGCCATATTTCTGAGAAGGCAGCTGCAGGAAAAATACATAGGCAAAGATAAACCTCTGTACTTGGCTTTTGTTGACTTGAAGAAAGCTTTTGACAGGGTCCCCCGATCCCTTATCTGGTGGTCAATGCAGAAACTAGGGATAGGCAAGTAGTTGGTGAGAGCTGTACAAGCTATATACAGAGATGCTACCAGTAAGGTGATGGTTGGCAGTGAGTACAGCAAATCTTTGTAAATAAGTGCTAAGTGATGGAGAGAAAAAAGAGTGAGAGGAAAAAAAGATATATATTTGGAGAATGTGAGAGAGAGAGGGAGAGAGAGACTAGATACACATTGATTGTAATACAGAGAGAGAGGGAGGATATGTATTGCTAATATTTGGGTGAAAAAATAAGTAAATATACATGTATATGTACATATGTACATATATATATGTATAGACAGACAGATAGATAGATAGATAGATGTAAGCAGGTAGGTAGGTAGGTAGGTAGGTAGGTAGGTATGAATGTATGTATAAATATGTATATGCATGTGTATATGTATATATACACAAACATATATATCTACATAATATTCTATTCTTTATGACAGTAAGTAAATATAAGCCATTGGTAATATAATATGAATAGATCATTGAATCATATCTGGCATCATCTAAAAATAAACTCACATCAAAGTAGCTAAATAAATGTTAAACTGATAAGAATCACTTTGTGGTGTATTTTTGTGAATAGTTGTTATGACCAGTTATTAAGTACAATTTATTCTTCGTGCTAGCTAGGATAGAAATGTAAGTGAATCATCAATGAAATTGGATTTGTGAACCATAAGGCCATGATAAATGATTTTCTGATGCTTACATTAATGTTTCATTGTATTCAAATGCAATACAATAACAATAATCTTAATGATAAGAGCAATGAATTTGGTATCAACTTAGCAGAATTGCATAGGCATGCACTTGTTCAGTTTTAATATATTGATTGATTCACCTAATATGATGAGAACAGAGCTCTAAATTTTTGGCCTTAAGTAAATTTATTTAATCAGTCACTTTACAATGCTATTTGTTTCATATCAACTCAACTGTGAAATTAAAGATTTTAATTACTGTTTTAAGATCACCGAAGTAAGGTGTACACAGTAGTGTGTATAAACAGTTCTAAGGTGAGTGAAACTTGCTAAAATGGTATTCCAAGTAAACTAGAAAGTAATATCTCCACTTATAACAGCATATACCAATCTGTAATCTAAGTGGAATTGGGAACTCTTTACACTACTTAATGAGAATTGTTTATTTGAGAGATGAAGGATTTTTTTTTAAATCCTTCATCCAGATCAACTTTTTATATTTGATGAATATAAAATTATTTTTTCCTCCTTCATTTTGAAGACATATCAAAAAGAATCAAATATGTTTGATGTCAAGTTTCATGAAAATTTGAATATTGTTGTGAAGGTAGACAGTTTAGTAGTGGTTTTTACTCTAAAACAAAAAAGTGCCGTAAAACCCACGTAATAGTCGCAGCTATTTACCAATTTATTCACCCTTGCTTCTGAACAAAATTGTGATAAAGTAACAGGAGATTATTTATTAAAATGTGAACAGAACTATGCTGCTCTACACAAAATATTCAAATGAATTTTTATTTAAACAAGATTTTCCCTAGCGGGAGTAATTTCATTGTGAATATGCGTGTGTATGCAATGATATATATACACACACACACACACACACGTGTGTGTGTGTCCGTGTGTGTACAATAATAATGACAAGGAGGACAATGACAACAAGGATAATGATGACGATGCTGATGATAATGATGATAATGAGGACGATGACTATGACAATGATGATGATGGTGATGATGGTGATGGTGATGATGATAATGGTGATGATGATGATGTAGACAATGACAATGATGAAGAGGTGATGAGGATGAAGATCACGACAACAATGATGATGAGGATGAGAATGATAAGGATGACGATGATGATGATGATGATGATGTTGATGATGATGACAAAGATGATGATGGCAACGGCAATGATGAAGATGACAACAATGACAATGATGACAAGGATGATGATGATGACAAAGATGACAACAACGATCATGATAATGAAGATGATAATGATGATGATATTGATGATGCTGATGGTGAATGACAATGATAAATCTTTCATACTAGCATTTATTTAATCACAAACACATGCCATATCTCATGTTATGGTATGCATTTATTTAAAAGACATCTTTCGCATCACCATAACTTTGTCATAAAGAAACAGTCTGTATATTAAGCTAAATGTAAAATATACACACTTCTGATATTTTAGAAAGCATTTTTTTTTTCTTTTGCATACCGAAAAATATCAATTTGGTTTCCTTTTATTATTATCATTATTATTATTATTTTGTTTATTTTTTGGTAACAGTAATATTTTATTTTAAAATAAACTATGAAGAAATTTTTTAAATTTTTATATCATGAAAATGGTAAGAAAAAAAAAATGAAAGGAACTATACTTGGAGATGGAATATTTTATATGACTATGCTTTCAACTCATAATAATGTGTAATGAAAGAGAAAAATGAAAAAAAAAAAGACATTTTCTTGGTAGCATCTTCGTATGACACTGCACTGTAACATTCATAACATTCATATATAAATATACATATGACTGTAATAACACGAAGTTTAAATATCAAGAAATAACTCCGAGATTATTATTATTATTATTATTATTATTATTATTATTATTATTATTATTATTATTATTATTATTATTATTATTGTGGCTGATCAACATTTTTAAAGTAAGTTTTAATGGGTTCTGGAATAATATATGTGGCAGCATAGAAAATGTAGATAAAAAAAAAAAAAACCTCCTAATATATAATTTATCATACATCAATACTGAACAGAAAATTTTTAAAAAATGAATATATTATCGTATGGCAAATATGCGATGAGGAAGCAGGAAAAAGTAGAAATATTTCAGAGACAAAAAAAAATCCTATCAGGATCTATAATCATCAGCTCTGGTCCTATTTTATTTTTTTATAATTTATCTTGCAATTGGTAAGCAAAAATGTCATTGGTTACAGGTCTGCAGGAGGCTGATTACTGGCTCACTGGCTTTCAGTAATTTGGGGCAGAACAAATATCACATAGGATTTTGTTTAAAAAGCACTTTTAATATTTCTGTTTTAATTTGGAAAGCACTTTTAGTATTTCTATTTTAATTTTCTAATCAAAATTTACACTTGCCACCAATATACATCAAGAGTGGCTGTGTGGTAAGTAGCTTGCTTACCAACCACATGGTACAACAAATAATAATAATAATAATAATAATAATAATAATAATAATAATAATAATAATACAAAAATAACAGAAAATGAATAGTTATACACATACAATGGAAAAGGACCTTTCGACCATCAAATGGATGTATGTAAGGTAACACAAAGGAGATAATGAAAAATGTAATATATAATTAATGCCTACATACATATAATGGTGTTCTGCATAGCTCCTGTCCACGAAATTCCTCTCATAAGATATAGGTCAAACAGAGGTTATTTCAGCAGAAGTCAGTCTCCTAAGGCACTGCACTGCAGCATCTGACCAGGTACTCTGTGTTCACGAAGCAAACTTCTTACCACGCAGCCCTTACCCTCAAACTCCTATTTGAATGCCAATCATTTATTTTGGTAGTCTCACTCATTTTCAAACAATTAAAAGAACATGTAACATATAGGTGCTGACGTGGCTGTGTGATAAGAAGCTTGCTTTCTAGTCATATGGTTCTGGGTTCAGTCCCACTGTGTGGTATCTTGGGTAAGTGTCTTCAACTACAGCCTCAGGCAGACCAAAGCCTTGTGAGTAGATTTGGTAGATGGAAACTGAAAGAAGCCAGTCATATATGTGTATATGTATCTTTGTGCCTACATCCCCCCCATCACCACTTGACAACCTGTGTTGGTGTGCTTATGTGTCCATAACTTAGCAGTTCAGCAAAAGGACTCGATAAAATAAGTAACAGGCTTAAAAGAAAAAAATAATTTCTGGGGTTAATTCATTCAGCGAAAAATTCTTCAAGATTGTGCCCCAGCACTAATAACTGAAACAATTAAAAGCTATATAAAACTCTCCGGTTTGGATTGACAAAACTAACATCTCCAATTAAGGTAATTTGATTCATATTTCTAGCAGATTAATTAACTTCACAGAAGCTGTCTCATTAATTCATCAAAACTTTTTTGATATCATAGATGTTTCAATGGTTTTTTTTAATCTTATTTTTTATTTTCATTCATCCAGGATTGTGCTGCTGTATCTGTTTTTCATGCAGTTTATCTCAGATCAACTTCAATTAATCATCATCACCATCATTTAGCGTTCATTTTCCATGCTGGCATGGGTTAGACGGTTTGACTGGAACTGGTAAGCCGAATAGCTGTACCAGGATCCAGTCTGATTTTTGGCTTGGTTTCTATGGTTGGATACCCTTCCTAGTGCCAACCACTCCACAGAGTGTTATGGGCAACCTTTAGATGTCACTGGCATAGGTGTCTTTAACATGCCACTGGCATGGGTACTTTTTGTGTGTGAGTGGCACAGGTGCCTTTTACATGTCACCAGCATGGTTGCATTTTACATGTCACCAAGGCATCCCAGCCATGACCTTATTAAGGCATTGCATATCTTCCTTGTTTAGTTTGTAAGAGAGGAAGTTTGTGATTGACTGAAAATATAGTATCCATTTCTAGTAAACCAAATACCACTTAGAGATTCCTACCCACCAACTGCCATCATTGGTTCATGTATCCATTTAAATTTTAATATACATGGTGTAGTATGCTTTTTTAAGAATTTCACTCTGATTTATAATTACAAAGCTAATTTGCATTTTAGAAAAACAATCAAGACTAATAAGGCTTCTTTTTTATTCCATGGTGGAAAATGCAAACACGAAAGATGTGTCATCCGTATTTTCACAAGTAATTAATTTATTAAATGAATAATCAAACTAGTAATGAACTAATTGAGTAATAAAAATTCAATTGAAAGTTTTATGGGTTTTTTAAAATTTTTTGTTATGACAACAATGAAAAGCCACCAGTTATGGAAATTCCATTGATAGAACATTTTAAAAACACAGAGGAGAACCAAACACAATATTTTATTGCAGATGAATTGGTAAATTATCAAAGTTGATAGAGTATCAAACATTTTGGTGAACCATATAAATGACCCCAGAAATCACTTCTTAAAAGTCGTTGGCATTACCAGTAGGGATGAGGACAACACCAGGAGGTGTAGACAGCACCAGGTGACATTTTCCCTTTTATATAAATTATAAAATAGTAAAATGTATATCTAGTCCATTAGTAGATATATAATGTAACAAGGAATCAGAATGTTAAAATCGACGAAATTTCTATGCATTTTCATTTCAAGCATAACAAACTCTGTAAATCCAAATACCTTTTTGCTGTGTCTATGACATTGTAACTAAGAGATGTAATTAAAAAAAAATGCTTTATGTCATTACTGTTGCCATTGTGTTCAGTGATATATGGGAATTGAGATTTATGTAACATACACATGAAAAAAGTTTACCAAGGATTCAATATGTGTTGTTGCAAAGATTGTCCATGAAAAGAGGCAACACTATGGGATGCTGCACTGAGTAACACCAGCTCTAGGGACAACCTAACTAAAGGTGTTCAATTTAACAAAGTAGTTAAACTGCAGCTCCATACAGGGTTGGTTGGCCTTGCTTGCCACTGCTGTTGTGCTGAATAACAAACTATGTCAAACGCTTTATTTTGGAGACCGCTACATCCTAATACAGAATGAAGATCATTCAACTAAAGGGAGTTTGTTGGCAAAGATACATCATGGAATTTCTGTCTTAACGGGGAACAGAGATTCCTAGTATGGTGTTGTGAAATACATCTCAGTTGCAGCTATTTGTAGAAGATAATCATCATCATCATCATCGTCGTCGTCGTCATCATCATTTAACACCTGTTATCTCTGCTGGCATGAATTAGGCAAATTCCTAAATATATCCATGGTTTGTAGCTTAGAGTTTTGTTTTTATTTTACAAAGATCAATATCATTTTGTGTACAAAGTACAGAGTAAACAACATGAAGATCTCAGTCACATACTCAGATGAAAATTATGTAATATAGCTTACAATAGATTTTTTTTTTTTTGCTAATATCCTTTTAGTAACCCTCAAAAGAAATGGTCAAATTCTACTATGTTTGTGTTTGATAAATATTTCAATAGAAGCAACTAAAGGTCAGATTACATTTTCCTTTACTTATAGTTCTTCCTACCTTAGTCTATCAGTTTTCAATATTCTATTCTCTTGCCTTGATTGGGTGTCAGCGGAATATCAGCTAGCATCTAAAGTTGCTGTCTTTTCAATTATTCATGGTCAAACACTTTATAAGAGAAAGCCATAGAACATTATTATGGCCAATTCATATCACATAAAGAAATATCTAATAACCATGTGTCTTATTACACATCTGTCAATTTATACCAGAATGGTCTTGCCTTTTTTTGTCATCTTTGACAGAAACCATTTATTTTCAAACTGAAATGTCTTCACCAAACATCAATGTTTTTTTGTTTTTTGTTTTCTTTCTTCTATACATCATCTGCTCATATGAACACTAAGAGTTACTGTAATCAAGCACATTGCTCATTCTGTTACATAAATCACTGACATGGAAAGATTCATTAAATGGTGAGATATGTCTCAGAATAATTCAATATTAAAAACGAAAAGTATTTATGGCTTGACTAATAGAGAGAATATTATAATAATTCTATTAGTAACAAATGAGAGATTTGATGAAATATTAACAATGACAGTCAGTATATACATACATACATATATACATACATACATATATATATATATATATATATATATATATATATATATATATATATATATATATATATGTATGTATGTATATATATATATATATATATATATATATATAAATATATATATATATATATATATATATATACATATACACACACACACACTCTCTGAGTGGTTGGCGTTAGGAAGGGCATCCAGCTGTAGAAACTCTGCCAAATTAGACTGGAGCCTGGTGTTGCCATCCGGTTTCACCAGTCCTCAGTCAAATCGTCCAACCCATGCTAGCATGGAAAGCGGACGTTAAACGATGATGATGATGATATATATATATATATATATATATATATGTATATGGCCGTTGCCAGTACCGCCTGACTGGCCCTCGTGCAGGTGACACGTAAAAGCACCCACTACACTCTCGGAGTGGTTGGCATTAGGAAGGGCATCCAGCTGTAGAAACTCTGCCAAATTAGATTGGAGCCTGGTGTTGCCATCCGGTTTCACCAGTCCTCAGTCAAATCGTCCAACCCATGCCAGCATGGAAAGCAGACGTTAAACGATGATGATGATGATATATATATATAAAATAATGGAAACTTCAGGTAAATTAGCTTCACTTAGCAAGTAATATAAGGAGGATGGTTATGCATGGAGCATTATGTTTTAAACATCCATGTGTTAGGACAGGGAAAGCATTGTTCCTAACTCATGTTCCAAGTGACCAAGACATGTGGGAAGAAGGGAGATGGGTATTCTCAAATTAGAGGCCAGATCTGGATGCTTGTAACTGAGTGGTCTCCACTAAAATTACACAGTGTCAGATGGTGGTACTAAACTGGAGGACCCATAAATTAAGTCTACTACACAAGTAGGCTATGGTGAAATTTAAACTCAGACCACAAGGGATCAGAACAAAAATACCAAAGGCTATCCGATTCAATGTTCTTATAGTTCAACCAACCCACCATCCTAGATTGGCATTTTTTTTATTGACTAACCACACCAAAAAAGATAGAAATTGTTAAGTTTTAACCTGGACAGCAGTTGAACTCAGGGGTACAGAGAGGTAGTATACCATGAGGAATTTTTGTCCAACATTTTAACATCTCCGTCAGTTTGCTGCCTACAAGATTTGAAATGTAAATGATCAAGTTAGCATAGTCCCATCAATAGATTTCTTATGTGTATATATATATATATATATATATACATATATATAATGGTGGCACAACAATACACCAATATTTACTGGAAATAGCAGTCGATAATATATGACGCTTTAATAAAGCTTCACTGTATATACTGGGAAAGATGTGTATGGGCAGCAAACTTAAGAAATTTCATCTTATCTGTAGGAAGAACATCAGATAAATGTCCAACCCAAACGTAAATACTCTAGGACCTAGGTTTCAAACCCTTCAAGATATGTTTGTTAATGTAAACTTGATTAGTTCTCTTCAGCTAGATTTACCAGAACAAAATTTCAACTGTTGCCACATCAATGCAGTATACTCACTTGAATTCCTATGTACATATGTGCATGTGTGTGTGTTTGTATGCATATGTATATATATATGTATCCATGTGTGTGTCTGCGTTTGAATTTGTCCCTTACTATCACTTGACTCCCTCTGTTGATTTTTTTACATCATCATCGTCGTTTAACGTCTGCTTTCCATGCTAGCATGGGTTGGACGATTTGACTGAGGACTGGTGAAACCAGATGGCTACACCAGACTCCAATCTGATTTGGCAGAGTTTCTACAGTTGGATGCCCTTCCTAACACCAACCACTCCGAGAGTGTAGTAGATGCTTTTACGTGCCACCGGCATGAAGGCCAGTCAGGCGGTGCTGGCAACGGCCATGCTCAAAATGGTGTGTTTTACATGCCACCTGCACAGGAGCCAGTTCGACGGCACTGGCAACGATCTCGCTTGAATGTCTTTATTTTTTGCAGTTTGGCTAAAAGAAACAGATAGAATAAGTGCAGGTTTAAAAAAAAGAAAAAATATAGGGGTTAAATTGTTCCTGTAATCCCTTCCAAGGTAATGCTCAAGCATGGCCACAACCAAATGACTGAAACAAGTAAAAAAAATAAATAAATAAAATGTAATTTTAGTAGGTATTTGCATTTGATTGATATGTGAACTGTACATGGGACTGCAGGAGAGGGTAACAAACATAGCAGTTTCATTACCTAACAGGTTAAAGCAGTTGTCCAGGTGGGGGTACTAAAGGTGACTGTCATTGATGCTGTTGCTGTTGGCACTGTAGTGGTTAATGCTGTGTTGTTAGTGGTAGTGGTGGTGTGAAGTATAGTTGAGAGGTCATGGCACCATCGTTGTTGTCAGCTTATTGTTAACTTCAGTCAGCAATGAAGCATTCTGTTTAGATGCCTGGCACCGACTGCTCCAAATGACCTCCCTTGTTATCTGTTTTCACAATTGAACATATCAGAATGAATTATGGAATGGATAATAGGGTCATGAAAGGGCGAATCAAACACTTTTGATTGGTTGAAAAAAGGTCAAAAGATACTAAACAAAACAAACTTTTCCCTTTTCTATCATAAACATTTCTAACCGAAAAGTAAAATACAGAAAGGAAGAAAATATCTTGAAAGATAAGATTGTAACCTACACATTAAAAATGCTGGAAGAAACTAAAGCTTTCAAGATCTAATCTTGGCTAGTTTTCTAATAGAACTGTGAAAATATAGTGAAAAACCATGGCAGATGTATAGAATCTTTATCACAACAAAGTAATAATATCCATGACTCTGTGTTTGTGAAACACCCAGTAGAGAGATATTGATATTAAATAAACCAATGTAAGGCTAATGTTATTCAGCCTCAGTTTGAAGTGTAAAATTGGTTGAGTAAGTACTAGAAAAAAAGTCCAAAAGTACTTAGTTACATCCCTTTATATTCTAAGTCCCAATTCCACTGAGCGTACTTTTGCATTATACTGGGGTTTGACAAAATATGTCAAGTTTTCATTCACTGTAATCTGAATCTTGTGTCAATGAGAGAAACTAGTATTGATTAGCTATTGAAGTAATGTTTAGGTTGAAATAAATATTAAATTCAGTCATAGTTCAACCAAGAATATAACCATTTTTCTCAATTAGGGTATGAATTTCAATCACTCTATATCCCTCTAATAGAGTATACATCTCTCCTTCTCTCACCCTCACTCTCTTTGACAGACAATACATTTCTCTTTCTCTCATTCATAGACTCTATACCTCTCTCTCCAGCTCTCTCATATACAGTACATTTCTTTCTCTCTCTCTCTATCTATCTATCTATCCATATATATATATATATATATATATATATATATATATATATATATATATATATATATATATATATATATATATATATATATATATATACATATATGTGAGTAAAAATAAATACAAAAAAAAGGGGTTTTGTATGATTGTGTATAGAGGAATATATTATTTTGTTTAAAAGAGTTCCAACTCTGTCTGTTTTTTATGTTTTATTTATATTCTTGTAAAATTAATGTGGGATATAGAATATGGAATATACAATATATAATATAAAAATGGATGGTACAATGAAATAAAGTATTGAATGTCTTATTGAATATATGGAATATGTCTTATTGAATAGATGAAATATTTAGTGTTCAATATAAAGGATTAAATATATAAAGGCGAATACGTATTTTCTATACCTTGTGGTATTTCATCATGATATATATATATATCTAACTGTGATAGATTATACCTTTCTCCTTCGTCAATCTATCTCTGTCTTAGAGTATAACACTCTCGCTCCGTCTCTTTCTGCCTCTCCCTCTCTTTCTCTCTTTCTCTCTCTCTCTTCCTCTCTCTCCCTCTGCTACAGTCCTTTCAATATTACTAGAATTTATTGAAGGATATGAATTATTTCAATCATATACTTTGGTCTTTTTATTTTCATATATGACACCAATCTTACACAAATGCTGTTTCTTGACACACAACTGACATTACAGGAACACAGTGGGACACCGAAACAATGTGACATTCGCATGATGTGACACTAGCATGACATGACATTGATACAATGTGACACTGGCATGTAGAGACACTGGCATGATGTGACACTGGCATGATTTGACATTGATACAATGTGACACTGGCATGATGTGACACTGGCATGTGACATTGATACAATGTGACACAGGCATGATGTGACACTGGCATGATTTGACATTGATACAATGTGACACAAGCATGAAGAGACACTGGCATGATGTGACACTAGCATGACATGACATTGATACAATGTGACAATAGCATGAAGAGACACTGGCATGATGTGATACTGGAACAACATGACACTGGCACAATGTTACACTAGCATGTAGAGACACTAGCATGATATGACAGTATACTCACTGTAACCATTGCACAAGTTCTTTTGAAAACTTTGTGAGCATATATTTGTTATCTTTTCTTAATTTTAAAGTATGAGCCTGCATGTACAATTGCATAACCTGTAGGAAACTCTGCTCATGACCTCTACATTTTTTTTAAGCAGACAAATTTTGGATAAAATCTTTTATGCTCTTATTTAGATTCTCAGCAAAACAAACAAAAATATTGCTTATATTACTGAAATATATCTTAGTATTGATAGACGTGAAAAGACATTTGAGCGAGATCATTGCCAGTGCCGCTGGACTGGCTCCTGTGCAGGTGGCACGTAAAATACGCCATTTCAAGTGTGGCCGTTGCCAGTACCACCTGACTGGCCTTTGTGCCGGTGGCACATAAAAGCATCCACTACACTCTTGGAGTGGATGGCATTAGGAAAGGCATCCAGCTGTAGAAACTCTGCCAAATCAGATTGGAGCCTGGCGTCGCCTCCTGGTCCACTAGTCCACAGTCAAATCATCCAACCCATGCTAGCATGGAAAGCAGACGTTAAACGATGATGATGAAAATGATGATGATGATAATGATGATGATGATAATGATGATGATGATAATGATGATGATACAGGTTAAGGGCAATATATTTGTAATATCAAACAAAATCCTTTTTGGTTTTTAGCTCTAGTTATTTACATTTAGAGTTCAAATCCCACCAAGGTTAACTTTGTCTTTCATCCTTGTAGAGTCATTAAAATAAAGAACCAGCTAAGTATTCCAATTGATATAAATAACTGTTTCTTTTCACTCCATATTTATGTAGGATTTTAGCCTATGTAAGAAATCAATATTAAAACAGCTTCAAAATGAATTTGATGAAGATTTCTCTTGAATGCTTTCACACTGCTCCAGAAACTGTTAGTATCATGCAAAATGATTGATTAGCTTAATGCTTAAAAGAAAAGAAGAATACAGTTTCGAGAATTTAGCTAAGATCAAATAGCCTAAATGAAAATGATTGATCATAGCAAATTTCAAAGTAGTAAATCTCAAAACTTGATTGAAGTGTGCAAACACTGAGTTCTAATACTAACATAACACTACCCCTTTAGAGGTGGAGCAGATGTTTAAGACATTCATTTTCATTGACCCACAGTTTGTGACAAGTACATATTTTGTCAGTTGAAGATGAATTCAAAGCAAAGATGAGAATAGACAAAAATATTAAAATTAAAAGATGCAAATTGAATGAAGTGCAAAAGAAACTTGAATTGCATAGTAAATGATAGCGAGAGCATATTAATTGTTTCACAAAGCAAGTATAAGAAATACCAATGTTATTTGCACTTGTAAAGCATGGGCATGGGAGTATGGTTAAGGAAGTTTGCTTTCCAACCAGATGGCTTTGGGTTCAGTCCCACTGCATATCACTTTGGGCAAGTATCTTCTACTTCTACTATGGCCCTAGGATTTGAGTGGATTTGGTAGACAGAAACTAAAAGGAGACCATCGTTCATATATATATATATATATCGTCCAACCCATGCCAGCAAGGAAAATGGACGTTAAACGATGATATATATATATATATATATATATATATATATATATCATCATCATCATCATCGTCGTCGTCGTCGTTTTACGTCTGCTTTTCATGGTGGCATGGATTGGATGGTTTGATTGAGGACTGGTGAGCCAGAGGCTGCACCAGGCTCAATCTGATCTGGCAAAGTTTCTACAGCTGGATGCCCTTTCTAATGCCAACCACTTCGAGAGTGTAGTGGGTGCTTTTACATGCCACCGGCATGAGGGCCAGTCAGGTGGTACTGGCAATGACTACTCTCAAAAGGTGTTTTTATGTGCTACCTGCATGGGATCCAGTCCAGTAGCACTGGCAACGACCATGCTATGTGTTTATGTGTATGTATTGTGTGTGTGTGCTCGTGTGTGTATGTATGCCTGTGGTTCCTAGGTGTGCATTTGTGTAACGGTCATAAATGTGCATCATCGTTATATAAGTGGTGTCCTTCATTCCCAATCTTTTGTGAAACATATCTGGCCATGAAGGGAATTTTACATTACTTGAAAACAAGTCGGGGTTGATGACAGGAAGGGCATTTGGCTGTAAAAAAAAATACCGCAACAAATTCTACCAGACCCATGCAAACATGAAAAAGACGACGTTAAAACGATGATGAAAATGATCTACCGATTCCAACAAGTGGGCTTTGGCTGTACTGAAAGGAATATTACTCTCATATATTAAGTTTTATTTTCTGATGACAGGATTTCTCATTCCCAGTTAAATCTTTAATTAACCTACACATTTTATGACAGAAATAATTAAAAATTAATGATCTTTCTTAATTAGGGTTCCATCCTTTGTGTCATGAAATACATTCAAGAATTTGAGTTAATGATAAAGTAGGTACATAGTAGTTCTTTACTTTGAGTAATCTACAAACCAATTACTTTTCCTTGCTGCAAACGATGTAATTTTTATTTTGTTTATTCCTAACTGATATTTCTGAATAATTTTAATACAGAACCTGACTTAGCTGACAGCTGAGATCAGATCAAGCTGAAATTATATGTCACACATGAAAACAAACAAAAAATTACTATTATTAGAGAATTCATGATAAAAAGTTAATGGTTGCCAATTATCTAAGCTTAAAAAATAAACTATATACATTAAAAAGAAACTAAAATGTTGAAAATGTTTTTGTAAATATGTTCCAATTATTTTTTGTATAATATAATCAGGTATTTCTTCAGAATTAGAATCTGCTTCTGCAGAAGGCAAAACAAAATCAGAATAAATTATATGAGATTAAGTTGCTAATGTTAGATTACACAATTTTGCCTTCAAATATTGCTATATCACTATTTATATAAAGATTCATGCAAAAACAGAAGATATATGTATGTATGTATGTATGCATATGTGTGTATATGTCTGTATGTATATATATATATATATATATATATATATATATATATATATATAATCCACAAAATAGAGAAAAACAACAGAAGCAAAAAACAATGCAAGGGCATGGTACATGCAAAGTATTAATAAGATGCTTAGGAAAGGAAAGAAAGGGTGTTTATGTTTGAAGCAAAGCTCTTCTTCAGGAACAGGAGACAGAAGAAAGACCAAGAGAAGAGGAAGACAGGGGAAAGAAACCACTAACAATCCACATGTAGTTACATTTCAGAATGACCAATTCATGTATGTATGTATGTATGTATGTATGTAAGTATGTATGTATGTAACCACAGCATGTTTGAACTTAGAATGAAAAGGAATGATGGTAACATCTGTCATTGAATTCTGCTGTTTCTGTAGACTTATTCATTTATATTTCAACAATAATATTGGTTAAAAATTTTGGCACAAGTTCAGGGGTGGAAGTAAGTCGATTACATCGATCTCAGTACTAAACTGATACTTATTTTATCAATTCCAAAAGGAGGAAAGGCAATTTGAACTCAGATTGTAAAGACTGGTGATCTTTCAACTCTAATATTGATTTCTAGCAATGGTGAAAGACCACAGGATTTGTTAGGGAGGATGCAGTTGATTAAATCAACTGCAATACTTGACTGGCATTTTACTTTGTCAATCCCAGCTGGGTGAAAGGCAAAGTCTTAGTGAGAAAGTAAAGGTCCACAAGTAAATAACAAAGAGCATTTTATCCAATGCTCTAACAAATTTTGCCTCTCTAAAGGAGTGGTTGCGTGGTAAGTAGCTTGCTTACCAACCACATGGTTCTGGGTTCAGTCCCACTGCATGGCACCTTGGGCAAGTGTCTTCTACTATAGCCTTGGGCCGACCAAAGCCTTGTGAGTGGATTTAGTAGACAGAAACTGAAAGAAGCCCATCATATATATGTATATAGTGTCAACATTTTCATTAGAACAAACATTATCTCCCAAATCAATTAACATAATCCCCAGAACCAACATTATAACTTGAAGCAACACTATTACTACAATCAATTTTGTCCCCAGAATTAATGTTATTGAATGATCAGAATTATAATCAAAATTAATGTTATTGTATGAATCCAGAAGATGTCCAACTTCTACTGTCATATCACAATCACAAAGGCAGTAACAATGGAATTAGTATGACCTTTTTCTTAACTTTTAATATTGAATTCTATCTCAGACACAAGATGAAAAAATGATGTAAATTGGGAAGAGACACCAGCTGATAAGATCAATCCCACTACTTGGCTGATAGTTCACTGTGTCAACTCTGAGATGATAAATGACAAACTTAACCCTAGCAAAGTCTCAACTTATAATCTGAAGATATGTAACTAAATACAGTTTATTCATTTTTCTCCCCCAAGTCTATCAAACATTTGCCATGTCCTTAGTTACACCATTTCTAACACAATCTTCTCAGCCTATTTCTATAAAGATCCCTCAATCTTTGTTTTCATTCTCATTAATCATTCCTTTTCCATTGTCTTGTTTTTTTTTTCGGTTTTTTTTTTTTCGGTTTTTTTTTTTTTCACTTATGATGCATCTAGCATTGCATTAATCAATGTGTCCTGTTGCATTTTTTCTAAAACAATATTGTGTGATTTGATGGAGATTTGGCCGCAAATGCAAACAGATAAAGAAAGAGCATAAAGGCTTCTCACATTAGCTTTTGTGCGTGAAAGCATGTATAAATTAGTGACAGAAAATTAATGCTGGAAGAAAAACCATTTTTGAGTTAATATTTTAAGAAAGGAATTGTAATATTTTTAAGAAGTCAGCATCTTACTGAAATAAATTTTGTTTGCACATATTTCTAGTGACAGCCAATTTCGATCAAGAATTTCTGAGAATGATTTCGACATCAAAACTAGGTAAATGACACCAGTCAACATGTTCTGAAGTGATAGAATGTCAAAGCTGTCACACATTTGTTCATATTGACCATTTTTTTCTTACTTCCAGATATATATATATATATATATATATATATATATATATATATATATATATATATATATATATATATATATATATATATATATTGACATTTCTTGCAGGAAAGTAAATGTACATTGAAATACAAACATATATGACATTAAGTAAATGTACAAGTAAAATAGAATTATACAAATATATGTAAGCTTAGATATATGCAAATGACAATGTTATAACAAACTTGTGTATATTATAACAGATTTGATGAGGAGGAATCTTAAGAGGACCTTGTTAACAACATTTCGATTCTATATAGAATTCTCATTTACTTTTGAATATATTATCGTTCTTTGGGGGATTTTTATATATTATTTCTTCATTGTTAAGTCTTTTCAAGAACCTTTTGCACCAATTTTGACAGATCACAAAATCAACAGCTGTCAGAAAGAACTTCTCTCTTTCTTCCTCTTGCATTATGACCAGATTTCAAATCAGATAAGTTTAAAGAAAGCAATAATAATCAATAGGGTAAGGTTAGCATGACCTAACTCATATAATTCCAGTAATTACCATATAAAAAAAAATGAGATAAATATAAAATAGAACTTCCTTTTTTATTCTCCTGCTAAGAATTTCACAAAAGCAAAAATCTTATGAAATAAATTGTTTTTGTTTAGGTAAATAAATACAAATTTTATGGCCTTTTATTCCTTTTCTCTTTGTTAGTGACCAGATCAAAATTTAAACCTCTGAAATTCTGTTTCTTTAAGAAGAAAATGATAATTTACAAATCTGTGCAAAACAAAAAAAAAAAAACTCTAATGGATTTTTATAATCAAAATATAAGCTTTACTACAATAGTTTTCCTGTGAACTGACAACATAGTTTAAGATAACAATACTCTTAAATAAATTGGAAAAAAAAAGACAATATCTGTAATACATTAATAAACTGTGATTGTGTGAATAATTGTCACTTCCTTTTATTTTAATTATACAAAATGCTAGAATTACAAATGCAAATATTCGTAAAAAAAAAATAAAGTTGTAGAAAAATTAAATTTTATAATCTAATGCATGTAAATATAATTCAAAAGTAATCGATGATGATAAATGGTAAATAAGTTGTAATGATGATTCAAATCATAACATGGCAACATAGAAACCTACTATGTTTAAAGCTTTGCATTTATAGCATATATATTGTATATCTTAAATGTAATAAAAGAAAGCAACATTGACATGGTTTTATATATATTTATTCTTCATCTTCAACAACAAACCAAACAACTAAACTAATGAAAGAAGAAACCAGATATAAAGAAGTAACATCTAGAACTGGATTATCATTCCAGTTATTTTCTGGAATAGTCCTTGCCATGCTGTTACTACCTTAGAAATTTTCATCAATCCAGGAGATAGACAGAAGAGAAGAGAAGGAAAACAGAAGAGGAAGACTAAAAAAGATTCCACATTTAAATACTTCTTTCATTAAAACAACATTATTTCACCAAAATATATTTCTGTTAAATTTCTTCTCGAAACTTAATTGATAGAAGCTTGTTGATTCTTAGTACTAGAAAAGATAACTATATAACCAAGTTTAACAACTTGCTCAAGGGTTCTCAACCTTGCTCTTGTTTTTCAGCAAACCTAATTATTTATTTAACTATGCAATTGCCACCCATTTTTGTTGTCACTATTAATGAAATAATAAGCATGAGAGACAAAAAGGAAGTTTCTTAGCCATTATGTTTATAGTGTTTAATACAAGAAAATAAACTTTATTGCATGCATTATGGTTGCTGAGTCGTGCCCCAGCATAACTATTTCTCACAGTCCAACACAAGTAACAGTAATGTAGTTACATTAATGTAGTGCAAGAGGAATTTCAAGACAGGATTCATAGACTCAGCTTTCCAAGGTGTGTGTGTGTGCATGCGTGCATATGTATGTATATAGAATATAAATTCATTTTATATATATATATATATATATATATATATATATATATATATATATCTGATTCTCCAGTCCTCAGTCAAATCGTCCAACCCATGATAGCATGGAAAGTGGATGTTAAACGATGATGATGATGATGATGATGATATATATACACATATATACATATATACGACAGGCTTCTTTCAGTTTCCGTCTAGCAAATCTACCACAAGGCTTTGGTCAGCCTGAGGCTATAGTAGAAGACACTTGCCCAAGGTGTCACGCAGTGGGACTGAACCCAGAACCATGTGGTTGGTAAGCAAGCTACTTACCACACACCCATATATATATATATATATATATATATATATATATATATATATAAGATAGATAGATAGATAGATAGATAGATAGATAGATAGATAGATAGATAGATAGATAGGTAGATAGATATGGATATATATGTATACATACACACATGAGTTTACAGAGTAAGTGGTATGCCTTTGCAGATCCTATAATTATGTTTGCTGAGGAGAATGAGAAATTCAAGGTATCAGAGAAGAAGGTCATTTAGAATTTTCTCTATAACTTTACATTCATTCAAATGTTGGTTATTATTCTGTAATTAGACGGTCAGGTCAGAGATTGCATTCTTGGAGATATCTTTCACACAGTCTTGCACTTTAATACTTTAGGATAGATGCCTTTTCGAGGGAGAAGGTTAAATAATCAGATGAGGGTGGATTACCTGAAATGGCAATAGGATTCAACTGATTGCTTGTGTTGTCAAGAACAGATGATTTATCACACCTGATGATTACATGGATAGGGGAAGAAATTTATCAGAGAAGGGAATCATTGAACAGTATTTTTCTTACTGGTAGCATTGCAGAGTTAGAATCAAAGTAAAGGACAAAGGTTACGTTAACTTTCTAATCTTAGCAGTGAGAAGCTAAACTAAATGTTAGTGATGTATTTATTACTATTCGCATTTAATTAAGGTTGAATAGGAAATTAATTCTCAATAAATTTTCCTGTAAACAAAAAACAAAAACAAAAGCAACCTTCAAATTAAGTGAAGATTTGAGATTTTATCAAGGAATCTTCAATACTTTCAGTCTTCTCCTAAATAAAAATATTGGGAATATAGCTGCTGAAGTAACATTAAAAGAGTTTCCTACTGGATTTAAAAGAATCTAAAAACCAAAATACTATTTTTTTTTTCTATTAAAATTAAATTGGGCTCTTGTGTTAAAAGTTGATGGAAAAGCAATATTGCTAAGAGAAATCCACACTGCTGATGTAAAGTTAAATGTAAAATTTCAGACAAAACTTCTAAAACAACCAAAATTTCATCTGGAAATAGAAGAAAAATATCTTCTGCATCAATAATAGAAATATATACAGCTTCCAGCAGGAAAACGTTTGGGAAAATAATGATTTGAAGTCTAAAGTAAAAGTTGAACCACTTTAATTAATAAGAAAACAGGAATGCCAGTATTGGCAGGTATAATATGCCGTCTAAGTTTTTACCTACCCTCAAGTCTTGAAATGATATGAGAGAAAAACCAAATAGTTTTGTAGCAAATAAGAGATAAGAGAAATAATGTTTTTATTTCCTGATTTTGTAATTCCATAACTTTTCTTTGTTTTGTTCTGTGTTTAAAAAGAAAATAGCTAAATGTTCTTTATCGCCATACCATGCAATTATTATAGAGTACATTTGGTTAAAAAAATCCATCAAATTGGAATGCGAGAAAAATTTTTTTGTTATCTTTTTTTTTTTGGCTAATCAGATATAGCTGTCTACATGACTATCATGCTTATATATATTAAATAGTTGACAATATTTTTCATTATCACTATATTAAATGTAATATTTGGTATTTTGTCTGAATTTCTGAGATGTGGTATTATTGCAATACAGTGATATGAAGACTGGCAGTATCATTAGAGCCTTTGACAACATTCCTCTGGATCTTTATGATCTGAGTTCAATCTAAACTTGCTGGCCATGTGCCAAAATTTTAAATATTTCTTCTAACTTTTTATGATCTGAGTTCAAATTCCACTGAGGTTAACTTAGCCTTTCATCCTTTCAGGATCAATGACATAAAGTATCAGTCAAATACTGGAGTGAATGTAATTAACAACTCATCATCATTATCATCATCATCATTTAGTGTCCGTTGTCCATGGATTGGACAGTGTGACCAGAGCTGGCAAGCTGAGGTCTGGACCAGACTCCTGTCCGATTTGTCATGGTTTCTACAGCTGGATGCCCTTCCTAACACCAACCACTTTGCAGAGGGTGCTGGGTGCTTCTTTCATGTGGCACTCCAATCTATATAATTATATAAAATCACAACATTACCCAGTTCAGAAATTGAACAATATGATCATGTAACTAGCACACTAACGATTAGACCAAGCCTTTCTGCCATAGGCACAAGGCTTGAAGTTTTGGGGGAAGGTGGTTAGTTGATTACATCACACCCAGTGCTCAAGTTAGTACTCATTTTATTGATACCATGAAGGGTGAAAGGCAAAGTGGAACTCAGCAGGATTTGAACACAGAACATCAAGCAGACAGAAATGCCACTAAGCATTTTGTCCAGCTCACCAACTCACCACCTTATTGCTTAGAAATAATGAAGGGTTATATAAGTAACAAGTTTCAAACCTAAAATAGTTCTTCCATAAAGTAGCTTCAAATTAATTAGATATATTACAGTTTCTTTTACATTTCATAAGATTAATACCGCTGTTGTGTTGTTGGTCTCACTAGAGTAGCTACAATATATATATCCTGTAGTACTTATACAACTTTCAACTGTAAAGTCATAAATTCATATTGGATTAAGCTATTTTTGAAAGTCTGGATAATTCTTTTAGCTTTATTAAAGGATGATGGAGAAAAGAATCCATATATCAATTGTATAGAAATATGAGAAGGAAATTGAATTTTTAGAGATGACATTTGACTTGAAGTGGACAAGGACACATATTTTCATTGGTCTCTTAAGTAATTACAAGATGAACTCTGTAACAATATTCATTAAGCTTTGTACAAATACGAAAAGAAAAATGATTGAAATGCAGTGTCTGATGTGTATTTGTAGAACCTTGTATATTAAGAGAATTCAAATGCTGAGAAATCTGTCAATAATAGCCAATGGTAAAAATAATAACCCTGGCATCTTGTAGGTTGCACCAATCTTGCTAGACTCTAAATATAGTAAAAATTATGACTGAGCAGTTGTAATTGATTGAAACAATCAGTAGAAAGTTAAGGAAGATTTAGTTGGATTTAGAAAACATGTTGGAAGAGAAATAAATTACTTATAGGCCTTGTCATGTAGGTAAAATCTTTGCTTTCCAACCACATGGATTCAAGTTCAAATACACAGCACTCCATCTTTCAAATGTTAACTAATGTCTGTGAGTGAAATTTAGAAGACATAAAATGTGTAAATACATATACTCTTTACTTGTTTCAGTCATTTGACTGCGGCCATGCTGGAGCACCACCTTTAGTCGAGCAAATCGACCCCAGGACTTATTCTTTGTAAGCCTAGTGCTTATTCTATCGGTCTCTTTTGCCGAACCGCTAATGTTACGGGGATGTAAACACACCAGCATCGGTTGTCAAGCGATGTTGGGGGGGGGGGGACAAACACAGACACACAAACATATACACACAAACACATATATACATACATACGATGAGCTTCTTTCAGTTTCCATCTACCAAATCCACTCACAATGCTTTGGTCGGCCTGAGGCTATAGTAGAAGACACTTGCCCAAAGTGCCATGTATGGGGAACTGAACCAGAACCAGGTGGTTTGTAAGCGAGCTATTTACCACACAGCCACTCCTACGCCCATCAAAACACATACACATATATACACATATATAAGGCAGTAATCTGGCAGAATTGTTAGTACCAGGAGTGAATTGTAAATATATAAGAAACTGTTGCAAGAACAACTCAGTTGAATAAGATAATGATGAATCGTTGATTTTAATTAGTAGACAAGTAAATTGTTGTTATGGTCTAAACAGTTCCACGGTGAGCAGTTTCAAATTTGAATGTGGACGGACCCTCCACCTTGGGGTAAGGGTTTCAATGTCGGTCTGGTGTTCTAGCGTACTGCAGATCATGGGAGGCAATTGAGCCAGAAGGTAGTGATGTCTAAACAGTTGAGTGGGTAAGAGTTCTCAACGTCTAGTACAAGGACTTCTTTGTGGGAAACCAAACAAGCTAGAAGTTTAAGATTTCTAAAATAGTCCAGTGGGTGAGAGCCAGCTTCCATTAGTTTAAAGGCTTCCTTGTGGGACGGGAGTGTTAGCTCACTGTAAAAGGTAGGAATCGTTCTTGCAAGAAGTATATGATTTCTAAATAGTCTTCATTAAATTCTCATAAAAGAGATACGAGACATGACGTTAGCTTGCGTCTGTTGTTGCTTTTTACATAAGCACAGCAATAGCGACACATATCTTTCATGCGGAATTAATTAATACAGGGCTGCATGTAGGCTTCATTTATTAGCTTTGACAAATTAACATTTGTGACCTTTCAGAAAGACAGAATCTTATTATATACATATATATGTATATATCATTATTGATAACATTTGTAAGCTTTTCCAAAATATATACAAACGAGATAAGAATAGAAGGAAAAAAAGTAAGCAATGAAATAATTAGTAGATTAGATTTCAGGTGAATGCGTTCATTCATAATTGTTGTGGAAGAAAATAACAATACCCACACGCTTTCTCTTTCTCTCTCATACACACACACACACGTATACATACAAACATACCTATATAATTATATAGATGCATGCATATATATATATATATATATATATATATATATATGTATATGTATACACACACACAGATATATATATACATATACATATTTATATATATGTATACATACATAAATAAATATATATATGTATGTGTGTATGTATGTATGTGTGTATCTATCTATATATATATATATATATATATATATATATATATATATATATATGCATACGTGGACTGATCAAAGGGTGTACGACGTGACAAGTTACCTTTTTTTTCATTCGCCTACAATAATTTTTACTCTTTTCAACAGATCTCTATTTCTCATATTTCTTCTAACCAGATTCCCACTTAAGACACGATGCTTATGCATGTCTGTGATCTTGATAAAGAGAGAAAAGAAATAAACAAATAAAATGGAAACATGGTTTTATATCAGTTCGCATTTGATACGGTTAATTATGTATAGTAGAATAGGCACTTTAACAAACATACATATAAGTGCTTCACTGTATCAGTTAAATAAGCTGAGACTTAAGTTTTACACCTCTTTGCCTCACATACACACGCGTAAATGTATGAACGTATATGTATGTATTTATGTAAGTATATTTATGCAGCTTTATCAAAAGTTGTGGGGAGTATAAAGGATTCTAAGATTAACAAATGCCCCCGCATATACACGCACCGCTAATTTCGATACATACTCGAGCTAAATGACTAATTATATGGAGAGATAAGGTTGGTGAATATAAGCAAATATATGAGAATACAAAATGAGTGCACTGACAAAGAGAATTAGATGCTGATTAGTTATATTACGTCAACTTGTTAAACCAGAGATATTTATATTTTCCATCTATAAATGTTGCTTCTGCTGATAGATATACAGCAGGCATTTATAGAAGTTGAAAACGGAATGATCCGTTTATGATCCAAAACATCGGTATGAAGATAATTTAGTTTAGGAGAAAGTGCTTTCATTTATAGACTGTTACTTATTTATTCATGGATGGAGTGATCCTAATGAGACGGAACAGTAAAAGCGAGGTAACAGGCAAATGGAATTTATTAACATGAAAGCTGCAGAGAGAGCTTTGGTCGATTCTACCGTTTTTATAACAGACACAGAAAGATGGAATGGTTGATAGCTTATAATCAGTCAGCAACAACAAAATTTTATAGCATCTAAACAACCGGATTGTTTTACGCGCTGCTTTGTCAGCATTTATTATCTCTGGCAGCGATTAAGTTCTGGGAGATAAAATAAAAAAAAGATATCCAAGTATACGAATAAGGATTACAGCTCAATTTTCAGCTCATTGATACACAAAAAGAAAACCGAGACCTATTAATGCTACACACATACGCACACACGCACACACACACACACAAATGCACGCACGTTCACACATACAAACGCGCGCACACACACACACGCACAAATACACATGTACACGCACGCACACGCCTTATAGTTTATTTCTAGCTCTAACATTCACCGGCTCCTCTTACCCACATATTACGATACACTAATAAAATGAGTTGCTATCCCATTAACCTACAATTTACTGTTATTCGTTAGATTAATCCGTTGACTTTTATTGATTCAATCAACATAACTAGAATGAAAGATTTCAACATCAACGCCAACAAATTTCAGACGTTTCCATATGAAAATTCAAGTCTTGATTTTATACAAACACAGCTCAAAACCCGGCCGCCCCTATGGGGAAGCGAAATTGATGACCTAGTTCTTTAGATCAAGAGTTGGGAAACTTTTTTTAACCAATTATCCCAAAATATATTTATTTACACCGACGTCACCCCCCTTGCTTTGAAAGGAAGAAAATCATTGATTTTTTTTTAATTCAAAAGGTTTGTTGAATCTATTTATATGAATCTATTTACGCGTCTATTACATTGGACCGATGCAATGTTGCCAGGAGAAAAATTTCTGTTGTAGCAAGGAGCAAGTTTTTTTATATTATTTTACTCATTTCTAATGAGTCCTCACTACCTCAAGAATTTCATTTTTACTCCACATGGGGCAATTTACCCCGGTTCACCGACCCCTGCTCTCGGCAACATTAAAGGCACATACATAAAGTAGTGATCTTGTATGGTTTACATACACCACATTATTGGATCCTCAGTGAATTTTTCAACCATATAGAATTATTGCAGAACGAAAGTGAAATAATGAACAGTAAAGTGCCTGAAAGATATTGCAAAGCATCTAGAGTTACTTTCTCATTATTAAACTTGGATTAAGGCGGTGATCTGGCAGAAACGTTAACATGCCGGGCGAAATGCTTAGCGGTATTTCGTCTGCCGTTACGTTCTGAGTTCAAATTCCACCGAGGTCGACTTTGCCTTTCATTTTTCGGGGTCGATTAAATAAGTACCAGTTGCGCAATGGGGTCGATGTAACTGACTTAATCCCTTTGTCTGTCCTTGTTTGTCCCCTCTATGTTTAGCCCGTTGTGGGCAATAAAGAAATAAGAAACGTTAGCACGCCGGGCGAAATGCTTAGCGGTATTTCGTCTGCCATTACGTTCTGAGTTCAAATTCCGCCAAGGTCGACTTTGCCTTTCATCCTTTCGTGGTCGATAAATTAAGTACCAGTTGCGTACTGGAGTCGATCTAATCGACTGGTCCCCCCACCAAAAACAATTTGGACCTTGTGCCTAGAGTAGAAAAGAATATTATTAAACTTGGATCCATAAAATATTTTAATATTACATTCATAATTAATACGAAAAAGGCTACGTTTTCTCCCCATTAATTATGATTGTAACAGAAGAAAGAATATTTTGTTTCTGTATATATCTGTATTTTACTGTATCTCACTAATGTCATTATGCCAATAATAAACACACGCACTGGTTCTATTTCATTTCTCCTATTATTAATAGTCAACTAATTAACCGTTTAACCAATTTATTTAATCGAATGCTTTGCTAATCGTAAGGTCAATCAATCAGCTAGATTGGTCAGATTCCTCATCATTGACATGTCCTCTTTGCTCCAGGTCTGCCTATCTCCTAGTTTTCAAATTCTATATTCTATATTTAAACTTTAGGAGAGTAAGTGAAAATGTAGGAGAGAGAGAGAGGTGGGGGATTAAATAGTTAGCTAGATGAGTAATAATGATGAGTTCAAATTTTGGCACAAATTCGTGGGTGGACGTTCTTCGATTTCATTGACCTCAGTGCTTATCTGGTACTTATTTTATCGATTCCAAAATGATGAAAGGCAAAGTCGACCTCAGCAGAATTTGAACTTACGATGGACGAATTTGAACAGGGATGGACGAAAGGTTGTTCAGCATTTTGTTGGGCATGTTTACGATTCTGCCAGATCTCAATCTCAGTTGATTTCAAATTTTGGCATGTGACCAGCGATATAATCGAATAAGCCCCTCCCCAGAGGGGCTAATTCGATTATATAGATCCCCAGTACTCAACTGGTACTTATTTTATCTACCCCAAAAGAATCGTAGATAGAGACAACCTCAGCGGAATTTAAACTCAGTATGTAAAGACGGACGAAATGCCGCTAAGCATTTTACGCAGCATGTTAACGATTCTGTCAGCTCACCGCCTTAGATTACTAATAATAACAAAAGAAGTGAAATAAAACCAGTGTGTGTATTTTTTATTGGCATAATGACCCTTCTAAAATAGAATAGAAGAAAGAATGGTTAACAGTAAAAACGCAATTATTTATTAAAAACACAATTATCTTCGCCATCGGATTTGATTTTGTACTAATCATGCAGATGGATACCCACATTACGCCATTGGATTCTACTCAGCATTTACAGATTAATCTTGTAGTAGAAGTAACACATGCTGCTACAGGTGCCGTACTAAACACTTCATTATACTGCTTTTATCTTTTATGAAGGAATTGGTATTTAACATCACTCCAATAGTCAGTAAACTTCCGAAATCCAATACACTTTAAATTAAATGAATTATTATAATTAAATTCAATGGCCATAGTTAAGTGAGCAGTTTTCCTTTTTGCCAGGTGCTAATTAACTGCCTTGCTATTCTGTCTCTCTATTTCAGCAAATTAAACTCATCATTCATTGAGCTTAATTATTTTCTTCGTAAATAAGATCGGTTATACGAAACAGGTTATTGCTAATATATTATGAACACTGTAATGTTTAACCATCTCCGTTAAATCAAATCGATCGAGATTTTAAAATAGCTCAAGAATATTTTATTGTGTTCAGTCTCTACTTTAACCTTTCACCAGTTAGCATATCTATAGCACGACGAAGCTGTTTAAATTAATATAATCACATTTTCATGTCCAACAGTAGACAGCAGAATCAAATTTATATTATAATGGAATGAGTATCTTAGTTGCCTAAATAACAATCCTATATATTAAGGAATTTGTGGAATCGCACCTCTCTTGAATACGCCTAACGGGCTCTTCTTTGTGCGTTGACCATAGAAATGTGGAGTTGGATCTGTAGCAGATTCGAAACCGAATCGACAAATTGTCAAGTAAAAGTCACAGTCTTGTAACAGCCATTTCATGTGATCAGCTGATTGACTGACCAATCAGCATCGAGACATCACGTGATGCAATGGTCTAGAACAGTGGGTCCGCAAAGGCAGTTCTGGGGGTGCGTGAACTAAATTCAAAATTTCATATATATATATATATATATATATATATATGTGTGTGTTTGTCTCTGTCCTCCCCACCACCACTTGAAAACCGGTGCTGGTGTGTTTATGTCCCCGTAAATTAGCGGTTCGGCAAAAGTGACCGATAGGATAAGTACCAGGATTTAAAAAATTAAGTACATTCAACCAAAAATGCGGTTTCCCAGCATGGCTGCAATCTGATGTATGAAACAAATAAAAAGGTAAAAAAAAAAAAAAAGCAATGTAAAAGCAATACGTATTGCGCATCATTTACTCGCAGCCAGAACATAACCCTGCTAAACCACCAGCATCTCATCTTTCATTCGATGATCAACGTGATAATTTGCAGCATCACACTCTCGTGACAGATCAATAAAAAGTAATTATAATTCGATAAAATAGCTACTTTTCTGAATGATAGTCCTGTTTATAGCATATAATACAGACACTGCACTAGAATAATCTAGTCCTTTCTTGGCGCACATCATAAGCTTGTAATTTTATATATGGGTACTTGTGAAGAATTCACACTGAGACGTTGTTCAAGAATTTGTGTGGTTATTATTATTATTTATATTCAATCAAATATATTTACGCAACGTTAAATTCACAAGATTGCTATTAGAGGTTTTTATCCTTCTTCGACCAGAACCTTTTAATATATGTTTTTTTTTTCTTCTCTCTACTGCTTTGTTTCCAAAGCCCTATGAAAGTGAGTTCATTTTAACCACTGATTTTCAAGCATTTACAAAAGGAAATTATTAGGGAACGAAAGTGAAATAGTTGATTGAAAGAGTGGGGGATAGATGCTTTAGAGTATCTAGTGACGATGCCATTAAGGTGGGTCCATCAAATATTTTATTTCATTTATAATTAACAGGTAAAACAACCACGTTTTCCACCGTTAATTCTGAATATAAAAGAAGAGAGAGCGGTTAACAGTAAATACAGAAGACACAGTTACATTTCCGTAAAAGCATGACTTTCTCCGTTGCATTCGACTAAGTCCTAGTTGAACTCAGGTCATGAAACAGACAAAAAAACCTTAATCATGCAGATGGAAGTCAGGAATTACACACACATACACACATATACCAAAGGAGTTTGTGGCGAGAAATAGTCATCGGGAACAGACTCGTTTCCCCAAGGAAAACTATCTCTATCTCCTGATCGATTCTTCGATCTCATTTATTATTGGCATATAGCATATTGAGTGTGATAGTATATAACATTTGAGTGTCAACTGGAAGAACATCTATCGTGATTCATTTGTGGAGTATCCTATTCAAAATGCAATTTAAATCAGTGGAGACAGACAAATGATGAAGTTGACGAGAGCATATTTAGACAAAATTAAAAGACATTAAATCCATTTATTATTTGTTTTTGTGAAAAGATTCATTAAACTTTCACTTTTTGACCTGGAAAACACTTTCTGCAAACGAAAACGCGGCTTTTTTTTTTTTCCGTATGAAGAGATTCAAAACACTAACAGTTCCTGTGTCCCTTTCGATATATTCTTCTTTCATGTATGAAAACATACTAGTGTTTCTGGCAATAATAAAATTGATAAATATAAGAAGATTCCATGCAAAATAATGAGGAGAATGTGTATTCCATGCAAAATAATGCCTGGAATGTGTATTCAACAATAACGTTAGTACTACTTTATTTCATATTCTGAAAATTTCGAATTTTGATTTACTTTTTTTATTGAAAAAATGTAGCTTCAAATGCACACAATATATATTTATATACTTTAGATGCAAACGAAATAGTCCTTCATTTTTTTTTTCTGCGCTTCATCATCGTTCTTAGACAAACTGTAAAAAAAAAAAATCCCGAAAGAATGTTTCCATAAAATTTGAAAAGCCAGAGCTATTATACTTTTAAAAAATATCTTTCTCCGTGTAAACAACGTATGTTTATATATATATTTATGTAGTTGTTCATTACTTGGATTCAAGCATTTCAATTCAAAACATTCGAAAAAATATTCGTATATAATTGCCGAGAAATCCAGAAAGAATGTTTCTGCAAAATATGGAACGTTGTGGCTTTAATTTTTTTAAGGATGTAAATGGCACTCCACACACAAGTATAATTTATTTACTTCTATGTATGCACCTAATTTCAATTGAAAATATCAAGAAAGTAGAATGGAACAATGCTAAAAGCGATAATACAGGAAGTAAAGGTGTTATGTTGACGCTTTCCTCATTGAAAATCAACATTTGTTTTGTAGAAAATTAAGGATTTACATAGATGTTCTGCAAGCAACTTGCACATGCAAGTGCTACCAATCGAAAGCTCCACATACTGGAAGCCAGCAATTGTATGGGGTCGTCAGGAGAGAATGCGCGCCGTTTCAGGGCCTATCTCTCGACGGCACTAATGCGCACCGGCCCCGCCTCCTGATATGAGGTCCCGCTTGCTAGATCAACTGCGATGAACTTCATATATTTTCCAGTGCCACCACCAAAAAAATACTTCTTCCAGTCTTCCGTCAGAGTAGAGTTAAAATAGTTAAGCAGCACGCGTGTTTCCAAAAGTTGTGGATACAGGTTAAAAAGGGTATTCAGCTGTATACAGAGAAAAAATTACAAGTTTTATTTGGATATTAAATACACGCATAAGCAATTAGCAAATTTCCGTCTACAATTTTTTCTAATTTTTTAGTTAACGTAATTTGTTCTAAAAAGTGTTCATTCACATAATTTTGTTTCTATGATTAAAAGTCCTTCAAAAGACAAAGTTTCAGATAAGACTCTCCAGACCTTTGGGAAATGTTTCTTTTTCTTTTCTTTCTTTTTTTTTTTTTTTTTTTTTACTGTTGTATCATTCTATTCTTTGTTTTACTGTATACCGTGTAAACATTAATCGTTTTTTTTTGTTATCATTTCATTATATGTAAACTCCCACACATTATATCTGTCTTTGTGTTGTTCCCCAGCAACCAGCATCTTGTTGGTGAATAAAAGAAAAC